>NC_052484.1:10309583-10609583 GCF_009730915.1 Dioscorea cayenensis subsp. rotundata
CTCCTCTTTCAATTGTTGCATTTGTTGTTCCATTTGATTAAACCGCTCAACAAACTCACTTGATTGGGCGCTTGAGGGTAGTAGAAGTTACGCTGAGTCGTACATAATAAGTTTTGAGTGTTGGACCCAATCCAAGCCCTCTTACTCGCCCACATCGTTCTTTTCCAATAACTTGTGTCAGAATTTCAGTTTCAACAATCTGCATATCCTCATCCCTTTGTTTCACATTCATTCTTCTCAGTTTTGCTTTAACTTTGTATATATTGAAAAATTTATTCTAAAAGTAGTCTTATATTGTGCCCAAATTACAAAATAAAGGAATACTTAAGACATAATTATTACCATAATTTGTTCGGTTTCCACATTCATGTGAGAACCATCCTTTTTTTAGTGTGAGTTGCTTTAAAAATTCGAGCCGTCCTACTTTTTCTTCCATTGTGAACCTCCTACAAGTGTTTAAACCATTGTTTGAATCACAAACATCAAGAGATAAACTTGAAGACATCATTAAAATACAAAGCGAAAGTAAAAACAACAACATTTTTAATTCCACCTACAATTTAATTCTTAATATATATTTGCCTACCATTTCCTTTTTCCTTTCTAGCAAAGCTCTTTTGATCGGAGGTATGAGTATATTTTTTTGTTGTTTTACGCTAGCAACCTCCAAGTCTTCTACGAATCCTACATAATGACATGTATAGTAACTTAGAAATAAGAAAGATATTACAATTTTAGTAAAATAAGTAAAATACATATTCATACCTCTCCTTTATTTGAATACCAATAATCGACTAATTGTTCCCACTGCCATCTAATGGTTGCATTTGGATGTTTATCTTTGTTCACTTGCATACCATCTTCTCGTTTGAAATAGCGCTTTTTCAAATCATGCTTATAATCTCTCCATTTCTTCCCCGATGACTTGAGCACATACTCTTTTTGAAATCTCAAGTGCAAATCGTAACTAGTTGAAGACATTATAAACAATTTTGTTTATCAATGTAACTTGATGTTTTATATTTATAGAAATAACATTTGAATAATTCAATTATGTGGGTTTACCTCAATAAATTTGAACAATTCATCCTTCAATGTTTTTTTGGCACTTTTATGCCAACTCTCATAATGGATGCCAATTTGTTGGCTGGTTCGAGACAAGCATGCCAGAAATCCGGCCCGATGGTTAACGCTTAGGCCCCGATTGGTTGTCCCAAATGATTTTGCACTCACCACAATCCTCTCTTACGGTGGTAATGACCACAAGTCTTTCAAAGTAGTTCGACCTCTTTTCTTTTTGTTGTCCATTTCTATCAACTACATATTAGTATAACATAAGAATATTAACACAAATATAATAAATTATGATTAAGTTTCAAGATATGAAAGCAGACACTGCATTTAAATTTTTTACGCTTCACTAGCTGCAGAGCACGTTCTCTAATCTGGTACTATTATTTTGGTTTGGCACTTGTTCATTGTGATTTGAATCGGTGAAGATGATGTGATCGAGCAATGAGGAGTAACATGAAGTGATGGAGCGGATCTAGTAGAACCAATAAGAGTCTTCGAGTTGGAGTTGTTGGTGTTGCTCATTCTAGCACCCACACCATCGTCACACCACTACCATTATTTGGAGCATTAGTTGGAGCGAGGGTTCGACACGACCATTTTCATTTTGTTCAATTTTTAATTTCGGTATATTTTTCTCTTATACGCATCATATAAACAAAAGACATGTTATTGTTTTTGAATGAATCTCCCATACATGGAAGTTCTTGTCTAGTGGAACAAAAATAAATAAAATAAATAAAAAGCAAGACATGTTCTCGGAGGTTCTAAATTAATCAAGTTCTACAATAAAATAGCGACAATTTAAGCATGTCATTTTTCGTAAGGACATCGAAGTTTAAGAACAACGAGAAGAAGGACATGCTCGGAATGATAATAATTTAACGATCACAACATTCAAAATGATGCGAGTTAGGATTCATCTGAATGTAAAGATGATTAAGTGAACAATATCATGGAGAAGATTTCCTGTCTGCTACTAAAGGAAAGAAGCATGTGCCACTAATCCTGTTCATGAACCATGCTTTAGATTGTTATTTAATGAAGACATACGCACTAACACAAATCCCAAAGGCTCTGATAAGATTACGAATAATTTTAATGACAAGCATTAGCATAGAAATAATTTTTTATATTTTATTTTAGTTGTTTTATCCATCTCATTTTATTCATCGAACTTGGCAAATAAATACATACACTAGCAACAAACATGTGTAATTTAAAACATGGTAGCTTTGACTTTCAGAAATTTCCAAAGGCTAGTAAATAGATTAGGATTCCAAGTTCACAATTTTTTATCTCAAAATAATCTAGCCAAATAAGCATAGATAATTATTTATATACACGCACACACACATATTTGATTGATTCAATCTACTATAAAAAAAAAATATATTGCTATAAAAAGTATGATCAAATGACATATGTTTTATATATGAAAAAAAAATACACTTGGTGGTGATGAGGAGGTGGTAGGGAAGAGGCGGGGGAGGAGGGTCGCCCGGGTGTGCGTGCATGCAAAATGCTTCTTGCCCGGCGGTGTCTTGAGGGCGTGTGTTTGCACCATACTTTCGGTGACCCGGCCTCACAAGTTTGCTAGTGTGCATAAGGTCTTTGGTGCTAGTAATGTTAACAAGCTCTTGCTGGGGTAAACTAACTACCTTAGTATCTTAGTTCATTGAATTGTCCATCTTACTATTTTTTTCTCTTGAACATGATGTAATGAGAATCATCAATGTGTTACTAGACTCTTAGTTCACTGAATTCTTGGTCTCTTTCTTGACTTTGTAAGCTTAGTTGAAACTCTCTTTCTATCTATCTCTAGAAAACTTGATCTAACCTTAGTGCAACCTAAAACTTGATAAAATGAGAATTTATCAATTTCTAAGCTAATTCAATTCATCCTTGTTCTCTCTCTTGGTAATGTGAACTTACTTAAAAGCCTTGACTAAAAGAACAAGAACAATGAGGAAGCATTCCTCTAAAAAGTCTCTGTTTACTACTCTAAAAAGGTGCGAGTATAGACTACGTACTCTATCAATCTAAGGATAAATACACACACTTGGAAATCACATTGTTGCAAAGTTTTTGCAATTTTTTTTTCTTTGAAGTTTGAGTTATGGATATTAATAATTGAGATTTTAGGTGATTGGGTAGCCGTGCAGTCAAATGTCACATATCATAAGCGATGGGAACTGAACATGTGAAGAGTCGAAGACCTTGAAGGCACATGGGAGTTCATGTTGGGATCGAGTGAAACAACAAACTAAAAATTTTTGTCCTTTCTCTTGTCTAAATTTTCGCATCTCCATCAAAAAACCAAAGCGAGCATGAGAGAATATTGATATGAACCTAGATGAACATGCACTCACATTTTAAAAATGAATTCCACGAAGTATGATAGAAAGCTGCATAATTAAAGAGTGTATGTGACTTACGCAGGGAACTCCCGGTGCAACACCGGAGTGAGTGATGAGCAGACTTAGTGTATCGAGGTGAATCACGAGGGTTCGAGATCCCGTCTATGGGCTGTGTTGGCGCCATCTCTTCATTGCAACAACAGGTTGATGCTTTACAAACACAATTAGCAATCAGCGCAAGCATATAGATAATTTTTAGTCGGAAACCATGCATATCATAGAAACTCGATGAGCAGAATGAACTATATAGATCAAGAGCCTCACATGTCCAACGGTAGTATTATCAGATAGTGCTCATCATGTTCCCTATAATTTTTGTCGAATTCGGCGAGTTCAAGCATTGTGACCACAAAGAGAAGTTGATAAATAACCAAATTTAAACCAGAATTTGGCCATTAATCTCTAAAGATTGAAATGTCATTCATTACCAAAAGTCCCGACAAGAGCATATATGATCCACTCACGAAATGATGAAATACATTATTGTTACTTGATAACCACGGAACAAAAAGAAGACACATAAATCATATGTTATTGTTTCTTTGCTTATATTCCTTATATCTAATAAACCAAATCTTGCACAACAACATATAAAAAAAGAAAGAAAAGAAATGAGATTAAAAAAGAAGGCTTCTAAACAAGAGATGATGATTTCCACCTACTTTTCAAAAGTGATAATGTTGATCGTGAGCATTTCACAAAAATGGCACATATATAAGAAATAAGATACTCTACTTGAAGAACAGAGATGAATTGAACTTTATAAACAACGAGCAATAGATGCGATAGTCCTAAAGTTATTGGTTAAATGCCATCTGTTGAATCAACAACTAGGTTTCTCAAGTGTTCATCAAGAGAACAAGAACCAATGATGCAAGGGATCTCTTGCAATTTTTTTCGAAAGTACAAAAATACAAATATATAGAATACAAAATCCAGCTACCACATTACTGCTTTGCACAAAATATACGGCATTGTAAAAATGTATTCTACCGGAAACTAATACTTGTGCACCTAATTCTAATTACATTAGGAAAATAATTCATTTTGTGCTCTATGGTGTTCTTGGTTCCAAAAGAAAGGATTTACGTTGTGCTAATGAAGTAGAAAAAAACTTTGTCATCTTCGAGAAGAATATAAGAACTAGACAAGTTATAATTCCAATCCAATAAAGGAACAAGACCATTGATCAAATCTTGGTTGCTCGACAAACAAAATAAAAGATTCTTATGTTGGGCAAAGCAGGAAAATTACCTAAATTTACAATTATAGGACAATCTTACAAGCTAAAAAAAGACTTAATTATAGAGATGAATGCCAATTTTTGCGAGATAGTGGGGACTTACTTATGATAGTGCATAGAAAAAAATAAAAGAATTGTCAGTGGCTTGTGCTTGTTTTTCCCCACTTGGCAATGCTACATAGGTTTTAGAACTCTCTGAAATAACAAATAGCTGCGACCATAAAAGGCAGTTAACAAATGGAGTGGTGTAGGAAGCTGTGCATCTATTGATCAGTATACTGTATTTACTAGATGCAAGAGAGGCAAGTTAAAATCTCATGTTATAATTTCAATCAATGATTAAAGAACCGTCAGTGATTTGGTGTATAAACTGAAATATACCACAGTTGTGTATTAGCAATATTACACATTTTTTAGGGGTTATGCAACCAAAAACCAAGATTACATTATTCTAGCTTTGTATTGAAGATATTTTCATGTACATGACTCACAACACCACATTTAGTTGATCTAATGGAGATGATTAAAGAAAGAAAATGATCAATAAACATGAATTTTGATGAAATTGATTCTTTTTTAACATCAGTTTTTTTTTTAAAATAATCTTACATATAAAAGCCATCCATCATTGAAAATCGAAACCCGCCCATCTATCGATCGGATATTGAATTTATACACTGTAAATTATGCAAGTTAAACTCAAATGTTGAAATCATAACCTATGAATAAAGAACCATCAATGACCTGGTGTATAAATGGAAAAATGCCTCACCAGGAAACTCTATTCTTATTGGCACTGGTGGATCTAGCTTTCTTTTCCCGACTTGCTCTTTCTGTCGGCAGATTCAATTATGAGCTATACCTACTGAGATAAGCGATAAATGTGGCATGCATGAAGTCCGGTTCCTTGAGAGAATAAGCATCAATATGTGGCAAAGGAAATTAGAAATAGAGCCAGGGAAAAAAATCACAATCTAAATACATGCCTTGGCTATGATAAACCATATTCACTAAAAGTACTTATGCTATATTTTTTTCTAAGGAACTTTCACTGCTCAACTTTGTTAACACGGAGGTCCTTGTTCATGGAAGATGGAACCGAGCGAGTAATTCTTAGGATGCCACGCATATAAGCGATAAATGGGTGAGGAATGAAAGCAAGTTACTTAAAAGAATGAGAATCAACATATGGCAAAGGAAATTAAAAAGCAGAACCCGAATAAAAACAATCTAATTGCATGGTACGGGGCTATAATAAACTACATTCACCAAATTAGCTAAAGTAGCGGTATTTCTTTGTGATGGACTTATAGATGCAGAAATAGTTATCAATCAAATATGCCACTTGTAAACAATTTTGTAAAACATAATGGTTGACTTTTTTTGGCGATAGAATGAATGGATTTAGTTATCTAGTGATAAATTACAAACAAGATGTGAAGAAGACATTAGAAACAAGATATAGCTTACCTTAAAAAAATAAAGAAAAAGTCAATACAATTAGTATAAGACATTGCTAAGAGTCAAAAAGTCATAAATGTCCTCGTCAACATCTTCACGGGCCCATTGACCCTCATCATTATCATTGAAGATACTCTCATGAGAGGAAGGAAACATTCAGTCCGGGGTCCATCATCTATTATTTCATCACCCATGTCGTACACTTCTCTTGGTTGATTACGTATCACAACAAACCAACCGGGTTCTTTTGGATCCTCGGAATAGAAAACTTGCTTTACTTGTGATGAGAACACATAAGGCTCATCGAGGATATGTTTGCGGTGTGAATCGTTCAAGAGAAGTTGACCATTGTAAACCCATATCTATCTTTCTTGAGCCCCCTACTATTATTCACATCAGCCCAATCACATCGAAATAACACAACCTTGAACTTGTTAAAGTAGTCTAACTCAATTATATCATTTAGCACACCATAGTAGTCAACATTTCCTTCCAATGGATTTGCATCCCTAACCTTGGCGTAGCTCATAGTAGAAGAAGTAACAAGACACCCAGAATTTTTGAGTTAGCCTAAATCTTTCTCGAGATTTAGTATGGAATCGAAATCCATTAATGACGAGTCCTTTATATCTCTTGACAATCCTATTTGGACCTTAGCATAGAAATTTTTATTTCTTCGACACATTTTTCCCATGAGAAACCCTATACGAGTTACATGAATGCAATTATAAAAAAATTCTTAATAGAGAATTGTTCAAGAGACTAAGATTTTTCTAGTTGCTTTACCGTTTCTCCCAACCATTCATGAAAAGTTTTGGTAAATTTCCTATCGAGATCACGAGCATTTTGAGCGTCGACCTCTTGTTTGATCTTTCAAGATATTTCTATACTCACTACAAGTAATGATAAAAAAATGTTAAAAAAACTTCCAACACACCAACACACCAAATAAGAAATGTGAAGTGTTTAACTTACATTTTGGAGTGAGTCAATAGCTTTATAGTGGAATAACACATAACGATGTGCTTGTGCCCATGATCTATCATCTAAGCGTGCCACTTCAACTTTCCCTATTGGTTCTCCACCACTTTCAAATAAATACGACTTTACAAGTAGCTCATGGTGCACTTGTGTTAAATTTCTCCCAGGTCTATCAAATATTGTTTCAACATCAACCAAATACCTAGAACAAAAAGTGACACATTCTTCTGCTAGAAATCCTTGACAATAGATCCTTCAGAGATATCGTTTATTCCGCACATAGGATTTTTAACTCGAGCAAAAACCTACAGCGAAATTGCTGCGATTGTTAACCTATAGAAGTTTGTCGACAAGACATTATAATAAATTGATGTTTTACCAAAAATAATACCTCTCGATTGGATACATCCATCGATAGTACACGAGTCCACCGATTTTTGGCCTCCATTGGTAGATGAACAACCAAGTGCACCATTACGAGTGAAAGAATGCAGGGTGGGAAAAATTTTTTTCTAAGTGACACAAAGCTATTCTTTGCTTTCGATATTGAAGGTTGTCAAGATCTTCCACCTTAAGAACTTTACCGCAAATAATTTTTGAATATGTTACAAAGCTACGAAATGGCGTGAGTCACTTGCTTTGACATGGATGACCTCAAAGCAATTGGAAGCAAATCATGCGACAATATGTGATAATCATGTGATTTTTAAAAGACTGAAGTTTTTCGCTCCTTCGATTTACACATTTTGATATATTCGAAGAGTAAGCATCACGGGACTTTTTATAGTCTTCAAGACTTGACAAAATAGGTCTTTTTCTTTTTTTGTCATGGAGAAAGAAGCCGGTGGTAGTCTTGTTTTGCCATTGGGAAGATATTGAGGATGAAGCTCTCGACGAATTCCCATGTCAACCAAATCAAGTCGCATTTTTAGATTATCTTTTTGACTTCCCATCAACATTAAGAATTGTTCCAACAATATTTTTCACAAACATTCTTCTCAATGTGCATAACATCCAAGTTGTGGCGAAGTAGGTTGTCTTTGCCAATATGGTAAATCAAAAGAATATGCTTCTCTTCTTCCACAAACTTGCTTGAGTTGATTCCTCTTCACGTATTTCATCATCATCGATATCAAGTCAATATTGGATAATTGCAGTGGTCTTTTTCTTGAAGAGTTATTATTGTTTGATTTTTTTATTTTTGCTTTTTGCCATGCTTTTCCATAAGAAAAATTGCATCTCTTTCAACATTAATAAAATATCATATCCGAGTAATGGCGAAGGAGCTCGACGCATCTCTACATTACCATCAAACAGATGTTTTACGAGATCCGTATGGATGATTATGTTCTAGCCATCGCCGATGTGCCATATAACAAAACTTCTGGCCATTAGTTAACCATTGTGATGAAGTTTCCGCAGCACAACAAGGACAAGCATATTTCCCTTTAGAGCTCCAACCTGATAAATTTGCGTAAGCAGGGAAATCATTAATAGTCCATAACAAGGCAGCCCGCATATTGAAATTTCTCCTTACAGATGCATCATATGTCTCTACACCAACCCATAATTGCTTTAACTCTTTAATAAGAGGTTGTAAGTATATGTCAATATCATTTCCAGGCCCTTTGTCCCCAGGAATAATCATTGACAAAAGAAAAGAAGTTTGTTTCATCCCAATCCACGGTGTCAAGTTATAAGGGATCAACACCACTGGCCAAGTGCTGTAAGAAGTACTTAATAATTTGAATGGGTTAAACCCATCCGAAGAAATACCAAGCCTCACATTTCTAGGATCACAAGCGAAGTCAGGATATCTTGCATCAAATGATTTCCATGCCTCGGCATCGTGAGGGTGTCAGTAACAGTCCATCATTGGGCCGACCATTAGCATGCCAGATCATATCAGCAGAAGTCCTAGTCGACATGAAAAGTCTCTGCAGTCGTGGTATTAATGGAAAAATACCGTAAAACCTTCGCGGTCTCTTGTGGACCACTTCATTGTCTTCATTCAAACGTTCACCAGAATCAGTGGACACCCAGCGAGAACGACCACAAATATGACAAGATTGCTGAACTTCATTATGCTCCCAATATATCATGCAGTCATTTGGACAACTATGAATTTTTTCATACCCTAGACCCAAATCCTTAATAATTTTCTTCGACTCACGACTACTTTCAGGAATAGCCGCTGAGGGAAAAAATTCTTTTAAAAATTCAATCAAGTGGTCAAGGCCTTTAGCAGTCATCCCGCACATGCATTTCAAGTGGAAAAGTCAAATGCAAAAATACAATCTAGAATGCTGCGATCCCTCATAATGTTTGTCGTTCATATCTTCAAGCAACTTGTAAAACTTTGCCGCTTCTTTAGAAGGCTGTTCATCAACTTCTATAGGAGCTTCACCTCCATCATTCACCTCAACGTTGAATTCATCAGCAGTAGATGGTAGGCCCTCGTTATCAACTTGATGGATGTTGAAAGCATCCCGCAATAATTCTTCCAAACTATCTGGTCTTGCACGAGAAGTTTGGAAGTGAGGATTGGAACTTGATGGAGCTGTAAATGTGTTTGTTGGCTCATGGATAGGTGACGGTACACGCTCTCCATGAAAAAACCAACATGTGTAACCTTGTACAATGCCATCACAAACTAAATGTTCAAGCACTGTTTCACGTGTTTGCCAATGGATATTCACACACTTTATGCATGGGCAAATGATCCTATCATCTTCATTTGAGTTGGCAAATGCAAAATTGAGGAATTGTTCGACTCCATCTTCATATTCTTGACTCAATCGTGACTTACGCATCCAACTCTTATCCATTTCTGCTTAATATATTAAAAAATTATTCACAATATTCTAAATTAAAGCATATTTCGCCTTAACACATTAAGATATACATCAAGGTGAAACAATCATTCATTTTTACTTCGTCGCTATTATTTAATCGATGTAAACACATTAGGTCTTATAAATCAAGGTGAAACTATGTAAAACATAAGCTAACAAAGAAGGGAATAATTCACATGACTCATAAGTGAGAAGGGAACATCATTCCTTTTCCAAGCACTAGTTTATTGGAATGAAGTTTTAATGATGAAGAAAATTACAATTATTCCATAATGCGTCCTTTTGTAACATAAATTTTTAAAGATAAAAGAGATCACTATGATGATCATACATGTTTCACATGTTAATTTGTTCTTGCTTCCAGCTTCTCTAGAATTAACTTCCAAAGCCGACTTTGGGATTTTTGATTTTTCTAGACGACATTGAATCATCCGCTCACCTAATTAATTGTAGTTAGAAACCATGCAACGTATTATAAATAAATGATAAAATGATCTAGTCTTTGAAGGGATTTTTGAGGAGTCCATGTTCGCCTTTTAGGGGAACTACATATTCTATTTTTGCCGACAAACTACAAAAAAAGAAAAAGAGTAACTTGGTCGGGTGACTAATTACTCCTAACTCACTCTAATTTCACGAGGCAAAATCTTTGATTTCCATGACTTTGTTGCGAGATCTGAGGAAAAATTTAGTATATAGATTCTAGAGGGAAGTAACATTGATTATAGATTAGATGAATAATGTCTGAATTTTTCTAAAAATCTACAAAAAGTTAAAAAGATTGTTTTTTAAAGTCTTGTCAATCAAATCGGGTTTGTGTGGACATATTCTAGAGATTGGACCTTTTTTTGGTTGCCATTAGACTTAGTGAGATATTTCAATGAATACTAAACATAACAACAAATAGTTTATATAAAAAAAATACTAATAAAATATAAGAAATAAAAATGCTAACAAACTAAACAATAAAAATGAAAATATGACCATGCACCACCAGCGCAATAACCCAATAGTAATGAGTTTATTTCGCATATCAGAGATTAAAGATTTAACTCTTTTAAAACATGATTAGGTATTTAGTGAATGTATAAGTGATGATGGCTTGTCCATATTGTAGAAAAAATTTCGACCAATCTAAAAAAATAATACAAGGAGGAATAGTTGATCGATTTGAAAAATTATATGAACCAATAAAAAATTTACCATATGTTGTGTATCAAGTTTTGTTCATGTCATTCAAACCCTAATTGTTCCATCTTCCCTTTGAATTAATAAAAGCATCATAACATGCAATTGTTATTTAGGTGGAATTCTTAAGCTAATTGTTCCACATAACCAGCCAAAAACTATATGAAGAAAAGAACTTAATGGAAATGTTAGGTCCCTGTGTATCAAGGTTTGTTCTTAATCATGACACCTATTTGTTTTATATTGGTTGAAATCTCAATCTAATCTTCTGAAATGACATGCAAACTATATAAGAAAATAATTAAATTAAAATTTGATGCTCACGCATCAAGATTATTTCCTATCATGCTAATCAAATCATCTCCACAACTCTTTGTTGTATTCTGGTATATTTCTCAAGTTGATCTTCTCAAATGATGAAAAGAATTATATTAAAAAGCCACAACTGAATGATTTGCTAAAATCAACTCCTAGCACTCCACAAAAACTAAAATTTCAAATTATACACACAAAGGTTTTCCATATTCAATCAGAAGCAACCACATCAATGTTACAACAGAAATAATTATATGGTCCATACCTACCAGATGTTGCTAAAAGAACAAAAATATCACAGTTGTTGATTAAAACAAACCTCTAAACCAGCACAAATCAAATAACAAAAGTTTATATTTCCAAGAAAAGAGTCAAGACCAGTAAAACACACAAACAAACACCATTTTGAAACACTAAACATGTTTGATATCTGTATCTCAAACATCTAAATGAGTAAACTAGCATGATGTTGGAGTACTTGCTAAAATGGTGATCAAAAGCATGGTGCTTCCTAACAAATGTTAAACAAGCATGGAAATTTCCAGTTTATTCCTTTAATTGTCAAACAAAACTTCACATTTCAGTAAGCTAATGATCTACAAATCATGATCTCTACTCTCTAATGTTCACAAAATTAAAAAAAACAAAACAAAGAACCCATACATGCAATACCCAAGCGATCCCGTCCAATCCTTCAAAAGCTCAGTCAACTGCTTACACCGTACTGGTCTCCAAGCCCTGTTCCAAAGAAGAGCATCGAGATTCATCCATACATCCGATAATTCCCAAGAACCACACAAGACGATAATAAAAAAGAAAAATCATGCCGTTTTTCCAATGAAGACGAAGCTCATCAGTGTTCAGCGATTCCGGTAGCTCCAACGGTACTCGCGGCGGCGGCGGCCTTCTTCAAAACCCTAACAAAATCCCAATGAACCACCAAAACCTAAAACAAGAAAACACCCAAAAAAAAACCTAAATCAACAACACTAAATCACCTTACGAACTCGACAGCTTCAATTGTGCGCAAGAAGTCAAAGAAGACTGGCAAAAAGAGAACAGCGCGCAGGGAAATCAAAAGAAGAAACGGGGGAGAGAAATCGAAAGGAAACTGGCAAAGTTTTAATCTTTTCATTAAACTTTACCGGCGTTTATTACAATAAACGCCGTTATATAAATTTTATTTTAACGGATAATTTTATCCCCGATCTCGCCAATAATTTTACCAGCATTCATTCCTAAAACGCCGCCATATTCATTTAATATACCGGCGTTTATTTTAATAAACGCCGGTAAATTAAATATATATTTTCCACATGTTAAATTCTCAAAGTCCATTAATTACTTTACCGGCGATTATTATTTACGCGCCACTAAATAAACACACGTGGCGGCGCTTATTATTATAAACGCCGCTACGAAAAATTATATTTTTGAATTTTAATTCATCCTAATTTCCCGAAATAATTTGGCGGCGTTTATTTGAATAAACGCCTCTATAATACCGGCGTTTATTAAAATAAACGCCGCTAATGTAAATCTTTTTCCAAGCAAAAATTATGTAAACCCCAGAAAGAATATGGCGGCGTTCATTTATAATAAACGCCGCTACAGTAAAAATAGTGGCGGGGTTTTTTAAAAGCGCCACTAAATAAACGCCGCAGAAGCCCTACTTTGGTGTAGTGTTGGCTTGTCGCTCAGTGCATGTCAAGCGCCGCATGGTGTGATCAAGGGGTCGATTAAAGCTATGACCGTAAGCAATATAGACATAGAAATAGCGCATATATGGATTGTAATATTAAGAATGTTCTAAAGCAAGCTAGAGTTGATTTTATGTTATTTTTAGGCATTTTAAAAAAGGTTCATATTATTATTTGACTGTGGAGCCAGAGTATGGGATTTGTCGGTAACACATAAATTAATGAATAATTAACTATAAAATTTTATGCATTTGTTATCAATTTATTTATTTATTTTGAAAATAATTGGATTTTTGTTGTTTTTACTTTGCTTATGTAGTTTTTATTTATATGTGTTGGTGTGTATCATTTTGCTCTAATAAAAATATGGAAATCTTTGTACTATAATTATGGTATATATTTTTCAATTTTATACAAGAAAACTTTACATGGTTATTTCTATGACTATTACCATAAAGTTATTTAACATATTAACACATCTGGACTTCAACCCTCAAAAATATTTTTGTTATGAGCATTTTATTCTCAAAATTAATTATGTACTAACCTGTTTTATAAGGATCAATATTGGCTATGCCGATATGAACTTTCAATAATTAATATTACAATTTCCTAGTAAATCGTCAATGAAAAGTAACAACTTATTATATTCTACTTAGGCAAATGAGATAAAATAAATGGTCTCTAATATTTTAACTTGGACCACTGATATAAAATAAATAGGTTTGATATTTTGATTTGAGTTCCATGAGGTAAAATAAATGGATGTTAAGTTTGAGAGATATATATTTTCATAAATGTTATATTCTAAAACTTCTGAGTTTGGTTGAATTATTCTTGTTACGAGATTTGTTTTATAACTATTATTTTCTGGCTTTATCTGAACCTTTGGCATCTAACTTTTTCTTTTGTATATATATATATATATCCTGAAATACTGGGGAAAAAAATTATTTTATGGATTCTACTTGTACTTGTAAAACTTTATATGATTGCAATTGTTTTACTTGATTGCTTACTTGACTATCAAGCTCATAATAGTATTGTTAAAATTTTCAAATTAGGGTTCAGTGATTGTGAATTAGCTAAGTTGGATTGTGTTAGGTGATGTCCATTCTAAAAATAGGCTTAGAAGTGTTTCTAATTTTTTGCACTTATTTAACTTGAAATTTTATTATTATTGTATGACTTTATATGTTGTTTATTGTTACAAATTGTTATTTGCAATATTAGATTTTTATTCTTAAAATTTTGGGACATATTGTGAAGTGTCATAGTCCTATTGGTTCTCACCAAATACGCATGTGGTTGTTTATCAAAGATCTGAGTCTACGAGGTTAGGCCTAGGGCATGAGAAAGGATATAATAATAGATCAAATATGAAAGAAAACAACCAAGGAATGCAAAAGGGACTTTTTTTTTTTTTATATAATCCTAAATCATTTTATATCATGTGGTTGTCGTAATCAGAATTTGGTATTATATACTAATGATGTATTGTTTTTGGGTCTAGTACAACTTATTTAATCATTATTTTCTTCTTCTACTAAAGGGTGGAAAATTTAAAAAAGTTATTATACACAATCTAACTCTTAAACCATTGTATCAAACAAGTTGAGAAAGCCATTAAAAATGTTAAAGCTATAAAATTTCTAACTCCACAAATAAAAAACACTTAATTGAAATTAGTAGAAGTTAATGAAGACCCATAAATTAAAAATGAAGCTAATGGTTTAACAATATATGAGCTTGAAAATTTTTAGTATTTATTGGGCATGACTATTAAATATGATATACTATTTGCTTTTGATTCAATTAGCAAAAATTTGCAATAAAAAGAGCATTGTTGTTGTTATAGATTAACTATAAGGCTTTCTTTCCCTTTTTTCTTCAAAAGATAAAGAAGGATTTGCAAATGTTTTGAGTTCTATTAAAGAAATTTCATTTGACATTAACAGAACTTCAATTTCATAATAAACACCTCTTGTGAAGAAAGAAAAAATTTGGTAATAGTATTAATAACAAGTGATAAAGATTCTTGAAAAATCTTCTCTTTTATATAGTTGACAATGCTATTTTTCACTTCAAAGTATATTTAAATAATTTAAAATATATGAAGAAATTTTTTGGTTTCGTACGTTATAGTAAAAAATTGAAGTCATTCAACAAATGATATTTAAAAAAAAAATACAATAATTTTTATTGTTCCTTAGAACATGATAATTACTCTGACATTGATGGTTTACAATTATTTTTTCAATTTTAAGTATTAAGAGAAATCTTACATGTAAAGATAATACCTTGATTGACATAATTAAATAAAAAAATTCATAATTCTTTTCCAAATACATCCCTTGCCTGTAGAGTAATGTTAACGGTTTCCGTAACTATTGCTTCATCTAGAACAAGATTTCCAAAATTGAAATTAGTAAACGCTTATATTAGATTAACAATATCTTGGAAAAGATCACAATGAATTGGCTATATTGTTAATTCAAAAAGAAATATAATATGAAATTTATTATAAAAATATAATAAATAACTTTATATTTCAAAAGGATAATAAATAAATAAATAAATAAATAACTAAAATTTGAATAAATTTTATTAAGTGGGATTTTCCTCGATCAATAGCGTAACTTATTAAGTTTTTTTACTGATCAATACATTAGGAATAGGAATCAGAATGAAATTTAAGAGGGAAATGTGACAATTATTTTTATACTCTTGATACACAAAAATCTGATTAATGATATCTAAATTTTTTATCTAAAGAATATTTTGAATATTATTATTAAAAATAATTATTATAATTAAATATTCACATTAAATATCTCATTTTAATTAATTATTAGTTTAATGAGCAAAAATGTTATTTTACATTTATTATTGTAATTATTTTAATTTTTGCCCATTAAACTAACAAACATGCCGGAGGGTTACTTGTGTGCGAAGATGCTGGAACAATATCCATTTGATGTTGCTCAAAATGCTAAAATATTAATGAACTTCTTTTAGGATGTGGATCAATACTTCAAAGCTATAAAGGTACCAAAATTTGAGCAAGTACCCCTGGTCGGCATGTATTTAATTGGTAATGCCAAGCTTTGGTGGTGGTGAACTAGGTAGGAAAATGATGCTCGAGCAGGCCAAACAACCTTCATTTTATGGGTTAAGTTGAAGAAGGAATTGCGGGGACAATTCTTGCCTCGAAACACTACATGGGTGGCTCGAACAACTTCGCACATGGGCTCGGGATTGCCCATGGCATAAGAAATTAGCCGCATTTGTTATTGAGATGGGAAGTGATTCAAAGGCCCCGATAAAAGTGAATCCCTTGTAGTTGTTGGGGATCTTTAAAGCCATTAAAGGTAATGCATCCACTTCTCTTCTCCATGTGGAACTAACTTTGAATGGCAAGGCCATGCAAGGAATGGTAGATATCGGGGTGACACACAACTTCATTAATGAAGCGACAACCTCTCGGTTGGGACTTAGCTTCTGGACTTATACTAGGGCCTTGTTTGGGTTTACATACAAAAAGAGTGCTTCTTTTTAAGCTTAGTAGAAGGACTTTTAGAAAAAAGTGATTCTCGGACTAAGTTAAAGTGTTTCTCTATATTTTATATTTGGATAAGTTAATCTAGAAGTACTTTTATAACCTTAAAATAGCTTCTCACAAGTGCTTTTTCCAAAAGCACCACATGACTAGCTTCTGAAAAAAACATTTTCTTATCTTTTTTATTTGCTTCTGCTTTTGCAGAAAAGCCAATACAAACAACTTTTTCTAAACCCAAAAGTGGTTAACTTATAAAAAAGCACTTCTGGGTTTTCCAAAAGCTAATCCAAACAAGCCCTAAATAGGCTATAGCTATCAATTCTCAAGCTCAGCCTATAGTAGGCAAGGTTTTAGATGTGGCAACTAAACTTGGTGATTGACATGGGAAGGAAGATATGTTACCTGTCTCGTTGGATGATTTTGAATTGATTTTCGGGATGGACTTTTTGAAGACCATCAAGACTACCATTGTTCCTCACTTAGGTGTCTTGCTCATCATGGATGATAAAGAAGTTGTCTCCGAGGTAAGCGAGGTGGCAAGAATTCTTGCCTCCTCTCGAATGAAATTATGAGTCGCTCCAATGTCCACCATGGCATGGACTTCCTTGCCATTCAAGGTCAGTGGCACATAAAGAAGAGAATGAGAAGGGCTACCTTTCAAGCCAAGGGGTGAAACTGTCCACTTGAAGTAGATTTGTAAAAACCTTTGTTTTGTGGCAGATGCTACAAAAGAGAATAAGGGGTAAGAAAGTGATGCTCTCTGCCCATCAAGTAGCCTAAGGGTTGAAGCTTGGTAACACTACTTTTATTGCTGTATTGTTGAAAATAAAAAAAAAAGATTTGGTGTGTGAAATTCCAAGTAGTGTATCGGATGTTTTGAAAGAATTTCTAGATGTCATGCCGCCGCCGGAATTACCCTGTGAACTCCCACCCTACCGGGCCATTAATCACCAAATTGAGTTGATGCTGAACTATAAACCCCCTGCCCGTGCTCCTTATCAGATGGCTCCTTTGGAGTTGGTTGAGTTGTTAAGGCAACTTACTAGTTTACTTGATAATGGATTCATTCAGCCTTCTAAGGCTCCTTTTGGTGCCCCAATTTTCTTCCAATGCAAGCAAGATGGTTCCCAGAGGATGTGTGTGGGGATTATCGGGCATTAAACAAAGTCATGGTAAAGAAAAAGTACCCTATGCCCTTATTCAAGACTTGTTCGATCAATTGGAAAAATCCACTTACTTATCAGAGTTAGATTTTTGCTCAGATTATTGGCAATTCCAGATTGCAGAAGAAGATGATCCCAAGATGATGTGTGCCACTTGTGATGGGTCTTATGAATTTCTTGTAATGCCATTTGGCTTAACAAATGCTTCGGCAACATTTTGCCACTTAATGAATCAATTATTTTATGATATATTGATGATTTTGTGGTTGTATACTTTGATGATGTTGTGGTGTTTAGGGAATCCTTGGAAGATCACATTCATCACTTGAAGACTATCAAGGCTCCAGGAGAACAAGCTATATTTGAAGTAGGAGAAATGCCAATTTGCGTAAGAGATGATCAAGTTCTTAAGGCATGTCATTCCTAAGGGAGAAGTCAGGATAGATTGGGTTAAGATGACTGTTATCTTGGATTGGTCGGCACCATTCAAAGTCTTAGAGTTACGAGATTTCCTTGGTTTAGCAAACTATTATCCCCATTTCATTGAGGAATATTCTCGAAAGGTCACACCGATCATTGATTTGTTGAGTAAATATCAACCATGGGGCTAAGTGGTAAGACAACAATTAGCTTTTAATAAACTTAAGACCGGCATTGCTAGTGAGCCGGTCTTATCATTGCCTAGCTTTGATGAGCCTTTCAAAGTGCAGACAAGTGCATCATATAAGGTTGTTGATAGCGTCCTAGTTTAAAATAGCCATCTAGTAGCATTTGAAAGGTTAAAGCTCAAGAATGCGGAGCAATAGTACTCGACGCATGAGCAGGAGTTGCTCACTTTGGCCCATTGCTTGGAAGTATGGAAAGTTTATTTCCTAGGCACAAAGTTTATTATCAAAATTGATAATATTTCCAATACTTTACTTGCTACTCGAAAGAAGCTATCTTTTACACAAGCTAGATAGCAAGAATTTTTACAAGAGTATAATTTTACTTAACAACACAAGCCCGAGAGACATAGCCTAGTTGCCAATGCGTTAAGTCACTGGCATATTATGGAGTTTGTGGATGCCTTGGCTTAAGTAGAGACTAACCTGCAAAGCTAAATCAAAGAAGTAAGAAAGATGGACTCTCATTATAGTAATTGGTGCAAGATATCCAGAAAGATGTTATACACAAGTATTGGTTTGTAGATGGACTTCTATATGCCAAGGGTGTTTGACTCTTTGTGTCAAAGAGCGACCATCTTCTATAAGAGCACTTGAAAGAGTACCATGATGTTCCATGGGCAGGAAATTTTGGATGGGAGCAAATGTAGGACATGGGAGACGATATAGAGACATATGTGAAAACTTGCTTTGTGTGCCAACAAGACAAGTCAGAGAGAAGGGAAGAGGATGGCCTTGTCCAGCCGCTTATGATCCCAGAGAGGCCATGGGCTTCTATTTCCATGGACTTCATATGAGGTTTCAAAAAGTGAATGAGATGTATTCAGTCATGGTTGTGGTAAACAGATTCACAAAGTATGTTGTCTTTGTTCCTTTACCATCAACATGTTCAGTTGAGAAGACGGCTGGATCATTCTTAAGACATGTTGTAAAGCACTTTAACGTGTTAGAAGACATTGTGAGGGATCGGGATGCTAGCTTCACTGGGTGTTTTTGGACGGCTCTGTTAGGTTTGTTGGGAATTGAGTTGAAGTTCTCAAATGATAATCATCTGCAAATGTAGGTAGACTTACTTAATGTCTCTTGGACGTCTCTGTTAGGTTTGTTGGGACGGCTCTTGGACTTACTTAATGTCTCTGGGTGTTTTTGGACGACTCTGTTAGGTTTGTTGGGAAGCGAGAAGATCAATGCATTATTCAAGTAGTTCTTTTGACACTATGTCTCAATGCATTGTTTAAGGAGTTCTTTTGACACTATGTCTCTGCCTCACAAAAAAACTAGGTAGACTTACTTAATGTCACCTAGTTCAACTACAATTTACATCAGTTTTCATCAACAGAGAAGAGTGTTTTTGAGCTTGCTTATGGTTGATTACTCCTTTAGAGGTGGCCAAGTGAAAAATTGGGTAAAAGTACCCCCTGCTTATCACTTTACTCTTAATCGCCAATAGATGATAGAGAGTGTTCATGATTGTCTTGCCAAGGTTGCCGCCACATGAAGAAATATGCAGACCAAGGGAGACATCCTTTGAGTTTCGAGTTAGGGACCTGGTTTACTTAAAGCTCACTCTACAAGGTTGGAAGAAGTTGCATAGATGTGATGTGCACAAGGACATGATCATTCAGTGATGATCAAGATTTCATGTCCAAATGATCATGAGCGGTATATTTGTCTTAGGTGTGGACGAGTGCCACGCAAGACTGTGGTGCCCTTAGTCAAGACAAGGCGAGAAAGGCTAAGGTGCACAAGAGCACAGTCACGCCGAATGAATAGCGCGCTTGGGCTCGTGGGGTGAGGGCGTGTGATCAAGACCGGGGAGAGGCTTCCTACATGACCATGGGCCAAGAGCCAGCAAGATGCGCGCTAGACTGAGAATCGTGTGGGCAAACATACAAAGATGAAGGCTGGTAGCCAACACTTAGCGAAATTTTGCATGTGAGGGGTAGGCATACACATGGAGGGTGAGTGCTATTCTATAAATAGGAGGCATGGGCGGATGGATTTGTTGTGACAGAGAGGCACTTATGCGAATGGGCTAAGTACAAGCACAAGCGGTTGGCGATCAAAACCTGTCCAGGCGACTGAACAGGGTATGGCGCTATAGCATGTGAGCTATTGTGCTTCTTTTGACATGACTGTTAACTTCATGTTAGCTCTTAGATATTGATCATCCTTAATCATCCCTTGTGTTTGGGATAGACTATAAAAAGGCTTCTGATTCCATATTGAGGGATAAGCGGAAGAACTCTTGGGAGGGTCTTGGCCACGGTTGTATGAACTCTTCTCGTTTAATAGATTATGTTTTTCTCTTTTATACTTGCGATCTTTCTATGTTTGTTTACTTGTGTTTTGGTGGGGAAAATTTACCTCACTACCTCATTAGAATGGATTGAAGTCGAGGGCGAGTCAAGTGCTACACGGACTCAGGTGTAACCGGAGGTCTATGACATTTAGTATAGCGAAGTTTGGTTGAGAGTTAATATTATTATTGATAATATTTCATTATTGCATTAGCTTTGTTACAACAATCAATATGGTAAAGTAACAAATTTCCATAAATAACTTAATCTAAAATCTTAATCAAATTTAAAATAATAATTGAACTCAATTTTCAAGTGAGATATAATTAAAATAAAATTAAAATTAAAATATTTCTGAGTCAATACACGTGACTATTAAATATATGAATAAAACTAGTAATAAAATTAAATTTAAAGTAATAATTAAGCTTTAATTTTTACCACAATGGCAAGGGCAAAATTGTGATGGCAAGTGTGTTAATTTAAAATAAAATTAGTTACATATCAAATCTGTGTGAGTTATCATTATACTATTTATAAAGATTAACAAATATATCATATAAATATTTACCTAAAAATAAAATCAAATTTAATCTTTTATTCGGTAGTTAATGATACTGTTTAAAATTTGATTTCAGGTGAGCTACTCCTATCCTGATAAAATCATTATAAAACGATAATTAATAACTTTGTATCTAAAAGGCCAAAAAAAAAAAAATTAAATTAAATTAAATTAAATTAAATTAAGTTTTCTAAATGGGAATTTCTTTCATCTGTCAGATAATCTATTAATCTCTGATAGCTTTATTTCAACTACTTGCCTATCAAATCCTTTTGCAATATTGTTTTAGAATGTAAAAAAATGAACAAATATATCACTATATATTTATAATAAGATTTAAATAAATTTTTTTTTTTTAAAAAATAATCCGATGCAATTTTGAAATTTGATTGGAGATAACCATTCCTATCATGTCAAAATCATTATAAAAAAGTAATAATTTTAGCATATAAAAAAAATTAATAAATATTTTATACGGATATCTACTTAAAAAAATCAAATAATTTTTATTTTTTTGTTAAATAACTAAAGATATTATTTTAAAATTTAATTTAAGGTGAGCCACGCCTGTTCTGATAAAACAAACACCCAAAGGCTAATAGGTGCGCTGTTTCGGAACATTGGTTGGTGAGTGAATACAATGGGCTGCGTTCAATACGGCGATGTTCTCGAAGCCCTAATCACTTTCTATTAATACCGATTCCCATCATCTTCTTCTCTTCCCATCTTACCTGTTCTCTTTGCAGTCGCCTCATCTCGTTTTCCTTTTCCAAGATGTCGGCCTACTGCGGCAAATACCATGGTAATCTTTATGTTTCTCTTGTTTAGATGCCTGCTGTTTCTAGATCTAATCTTAATTTTTCTTTTGTTTGTGAAGTTGTATTATTTCTTTCTACAGATCTAATCTTATCATCTGTTTTAATGTTTAACTTGTGTTTATGATGCTCTTTTTCTTTGATCTTTTATGAATATGCTAAAATTTATCAATTTTTTTATATATTAAGATTTGGTAAATTTCTTTTGATTTGATCTCTATCTTGATTGCGTATTGTGACTGGTGAGCCCAATTCTTATGCAAAGATCTATGGAAAGATTTTGTTCGTTTATGTTTGTGGGTAAACATATTTTTGTAACATGCTGTAACCAGCCTGATCATTTTATTTTGTTTTGTTTTGTTTTGTTTTGTAATTCTTTGCGTTGTAAATGAACTTGTGTTTTATTTGTTATTTTTATTTGAAGAATATAATATTGTTTGCAGAATACAAAATTGAGAATACAATATTGTTGGCTTAAATCATGTTTTTCTTCTGCTTATTGTGAGTTATCTGAGAAATATACTTTCTGATCAATTGTTCTCTGTTGGTTCATGCTATATTTTGGTTATATGCAATTGTCCTTCTTGTTAAGCATGAAAGTCAACATGTCTTCTTTTTGTGAGTTGTGGTTATATGTGAAAATTGGTCATGACTCGTTTTATGTAATCTCCTTTGATTGAAAGAACATCTTCTGCATGCTTTCGTTTAACTGTTGGTTGATACAATATGCTGATTTAGTGTAATCGGCTTCTAGTTCATACTATTAATATTTGTTTAATAATATTTTTTGCTGATTTGATTTTTGATTTGGAAAATAGACAATAAGAAGGAAGTTTGGCATGAGTTGTAGAAGCATGTCTGTGTTGTCAAACTATAGTCACTCTTTAATGTTGTGTCTTTCCTCTGGTTTGGCATGGGTGTGATGGTGTTTGAGTGCCTGCTCCTAAATTTGCTTGAACATCTTAAGTAGATTTAGATTGCTGTCTGGTTTGTGTACGGTGCTCTTGCATTTATGTGATCATATACTCTGCACTACTGTTTAATTTATTCAACTATTCTTGGAGTTTGTTTGCAACATGAATGCCCATTTTCTTAGATAAAGTCTTGAATCATATTATGCAACATGAGTGCACCAACTTGCTGTGAATAAATTCATAACTGGCAATTTGATTTAGTATGTCAGATCTCTCATTTTCCCTGCACTCATCTTTACTTGGACCCTAAGTCTTCAAGGTGGATCTGATAATTCCCTTCTTTTGCAGATGAACTTATTGCCAATGCTGCTTACATTGGTACGCCAGGCAAGGGTATTCTTGCTGCTGATGAGTCCACTGGTACAATTGGCAAGCGCTTAGCCAGCATCAATGTGGAGAACGTCGAGTCCAATCGTCGTGCTCTGCGTGAACTTCTCTTCTGCACTCCTGGGGCCCTCCAATACATCAGTGGTGTTATCCTCTTTGAGGAGACCCTTTATCAGAAAACAGCCAGTGGCAAACCATTTGTTGATGTCCTCAAGGAAGCTGGTGTTCTGCCAGGCATCAAGGTAGACAAGGGAACCATTGAGCTTGCTGGCACCAATGGAGAGACTACAACCCAAGGCCATGATGACCTTGGCAAACGCTGTGCTAAGTATTATGAGGCCGGTGCTCGCTTTGCCAAGTGGCGTTCTGTCCTCAAGATTGGCCCCACCGAGCCATCCCAGCTAGCGATCAACTTGAACGCTGATGGTCTAGCACGATATGCCATCATCTGTCAGGAGAATGGCCTGGTTCCTATCGTGGAGCCAGAGATCCTTGTTGATGGTCCCCATGACATCAAGCTCTGCGCAGATGTCACCGAGCGGGTGGTTGCAGCTTGCTACAAGGCACTCAATGATCACCATGTCCTTCTGGAAGGAACTCTGCTGAAACCAAACATGGTGACTCCAGGCTCTGATGCTGCAAAGGTTGCACCTGAGGTGGTTGCTGAATACACTGTGCGGGCTCTCCTGAGGACTGTCCCAGCAGCAGTTCCAGCCATTGTTTTCCTTTCTGGGGGTCAGAGTGAGGAGGAAGCCACTTTGAACCTGAATGCGATGAACAAGCTCAAGGGGAAGAAGCCGTGGTCACTTTCCTTTTCATTCGGACGTGCATTGCAGCAGAGCACTCTCAAGACATGGCAAGGCAAAGAGGAGAATGTGCAGAAGGCCCAGGCTGCTTTCCTAGCTCGGTGCAAGGCGAACTCAGAGGCAACCCTTGGGGCATACAAGGGTGATGCTGCTCAAGGAGGCCTTGCATCAGAAAGCCTCCATGAGAAGGATTACAAATACTAGGCCAACTTTTCTTTAATGAGGATTTCAGTTTGTGGTTTTGTCATGTGTTTATTTTCTCCGTAGTTTGTCAATAAGTTGGAACTGCAAATGCATCATGCAGCCATACTTTCGGAAATATCTGCTCTTTTAATTGGTCTGGAATTTTGCTTCTGTTGGGTTTGGTATTATTCTATCTTTGCTACAGAAACTATTGCTGTGCGTGGAGTGTCAGATTCCATACCTGTTTATGACATTTAAAGCTAGGTGGCGAGCAATCTATTATATTTTCTGGATCTTGGATTACTCGAAGTGCTTAACTCCTGTTATTCTTGGTAGATGAATGGTGTTATCTTTCATTTGCAACTCTTAGATTTTTTGGCAAAAGATGATATGCCCCTGCCCAAGGTCGGACATCTCTACATGCTTCATAGAAAGAAGACAAGGGTTATTGGGCTGCGGCGGTCTGTTGTACAGTTAGGAAATTATGTAAGATATCATTACAGTGACATTTTCCGTGGTATACAATTGAGGCAACCTGTGAGAAGGTCAGTGGTAGTGGTTAACGTGTGACTCCAATCATCTGCTCAATAAATATACTCCAAACTTTCTTCTTATATATTTTTAGAATATTATTAAAATAAATAATTATTAAATCGAAATTAAGTTTGTCTTTGTAACTTATCCATCGACTCATCCTCTGTATAAATAACTCATGTTTTTTTAATTTGTTGTTGTGTGATAACTTCTTTCATCTTAGCTACTTGGGTTTTTTTCATCTAAAATACACAGACTCATATAACACTATATCCCTCGGTTTTTTGTTTTTGTTTTTAAAACTCCTTCAACTAAAGATTAGGAAAGATTTATCATTTAACGCAAAGCTTTAATCTCTCTTTTGGAAAACCTATACTATACTCTTTACTTCCAAGTTTTTAAGTAAATATTTAGTAAATCGGGAAAAGTTAGATATATTTCATACTTTTAGAATTAATTTAAATTTAAAAAAGGATAAATTAACTACATCAAAACACCATAATAAACTCAATGATCACTATTAAGGATGCGTTTGGTTAGTTGTAATCGAAAAGACAATGGATTTCATATTACAATATAATTGTAAATCCTATAATTGAAAATGCAGTAAAGTAAACAAATTCAGTGTTTGATTAGATGTATCTACGAGGAAGGTAGGATTATAGAATTTTGTATTTGGTTGAAAGGATTTGTAAATCTGGATCTGTAAAAAATGTGTTTGGTTTGATATATTTGAAATATATGATTACCATGGTAAGATTACCCCTCACATGTTTAACATCTCATTTTTTTTTAATATATATAAAATTAAAAAAATCCTAAAATTAAGAGAATCATAATTCTGTTATTAAATTAATTTCTAAACATATTATTATATTTTGTAAAAATATGGAATTTTAATTATTATTATTGGAATTATTTCAATTAATTTTAACTATTAATACAAACCTAAGAAGCAATTATTATAAATCTAAAAAAATTAAGAGTACAAAACTTTTCATATATGCTTTCCAAACATTTGCATGGATATTTCATCTATTCCCAATTCTTAATGGTATAAATTTAAAATGCATAATTTTCACAACATAAGTTTGACAACATTATCATTTGATCAAAACAATGAGTGATACATTTGCAACTCATTCTCTTTTGAGTAAACTAGTACCAAATCAAGCATGACAATCTATAATTTTTGAAACAACATCACTATGAAATACAAAAATTTATTATATGTAAACAAGTACCTTATGACAACAACATATGAAAGCAAATGAAAAATACATTAATTTCAAACATCAACTTCATATAAGTCTGAACAATACATATAATTCTCCATGTAAACTCCATATGAAAACTCTTATAAACATACATATTAGTCTTCAAAAACACATAAACATACAAAAGTACAAACATAAGTTCTAAAAGTCCACAACGTCAAATATACATATTACCATTCATATGAGAAATTCCCACTAGAAAGAAGCCATCCTGAGGAGGAATAAGATTGTGGGCAATAACACGATTGCGCTGATTATGTCCAATAGTGTGCAGAAACAATAGCAATTGCTCATCCACAATCATGTGTAATGTATCACGCAGGTGACCTTTTCCACATAGTATCGTGCAAAGGTTAAAAAATCTAAATTTGTCCATGCTAAACATATTTATATTTGTGGCATCATTCCCATTTACCAACCTTGACAAATATGTTTCCCTTATTTGTAGTCTCTCACAGGACGGTTCTCTACATATTTGACGTCTTTTGTTGCGCATATGTAACATCACGGCGTAGGCTACGACCAAAACCGTTATTTGTAATAGGTACAATTCATCATTTCCATTGTGATCATCCATCTAAAATAATAGGTATTAGTCTATAAATAATTTCGAATTGGCATCATTGCGATATTGTTGCCATAATCACAATCATACAAGATTTGCATGTGGTAGCTAAGAATAATTAATCTTGCAAAAGATACATTTCTTGAGAAGTTAATCATTATTCATATTCTTGAATGTGATAGCAAAGAATAATATATATATATATATATATATATTAAAATAGAAAACTCTATAAGATTGGAAAATCTTCTCTTCTAATACCTATAGAAAGAGGGAGGGTATGGAGACAAGACTGATTGTGATCCAAAATCTTTGCCCACTTGATTCACAAACAAAATTACACATACAATAAAAAATCCACACATATATGTATTGATTCTACCTAAACCCATAAGGGCCAAAACAACATGAATTACAAGAAATAAAAACTAAAAATATATAACAAGCAAAACAACAAAAAAACATTCAGTTATAAAATAACCACAACAATGAAAAAGAAAAACTTCTTCTTGGTTGAGCTATGAAAAAGAGTTTGGTCCAAAACCCTTAATCACAAGAATTACAAGCAAGTAAAGAGAACAACAAAATTACAAGCAAATAAAGAGAACAACATCTAAGCTTCTCCCTTCGATTGTATAACTTGTATATATCCATATACACACAACATACTTCTGCATTGTACGCTATTAGCTTAGTAAAGTTTCTCCAAATATGAAGTTCTGTATCATAGCTTTAAGTGATAGAAATTTATTATAATATATACTTCAGGTATCCATCCAATATCAAATGAGTGAGTTTGCTGAAGCTATGTATCTGTAATTACTGAAAAGTTTCCAGAAAGTCATCCTTAAAATATAAATATTCTGAAAAAAAATAAATCAAAAATTACCTCTACTTCTTATCCACTTCCTCTTTAAACCTCTTTCCACACATACACACTCACAAACAAAGATCAGCATCAATAATTTACTAAATTGTCTACTCAAGAATCAGATGAAGCTATGGATAAGCGTTAATTGGCAAAGAAGTCTATGGTTGCGAAGAAGGATACTGGAGGTTTTTGTTTACCCTTATTCAAGATAATTACAAACTTCTTGCACTCAGCTATAAATGGGGGTTGATCAAAACCCTATTCTTTAAACCAAATGGAAAGCAACTGGAGAAGAGCAAATTAGAGAGATAATTAAAATTTAGAGAGGTTACCTTGTTTTTGTTGCTATTATTGTTGCTGCTGCGATTTTGGCGATGTGGCAGGAGAAGAGCACGAAGGCGCTAGGGTGGCATTCATGGCCTCGATTTGGCCCTTGTTTTTGTTATTGTTGTTACCGTGGTTCCGGTGATGCGACAGGAGAAAAGCACAATGGCGCTGGGTCGGCGTTCACGTCCTCAATCTTGCCCTTGTTTTTGTTGTTGCTGTTGTTGCGGTTTCGGTGACATGACAGGAGAAGAGCACGATGGGCTGGGCGTTGTTCACGGGCGATCTATTCCTTATTTTTGTTGTTGTTACTGCTACAGTACCGGTGATGTGGCAAGAGAAGAGCAACGGTGATGAAGAAAGGGATGGGTTTCTCAAATGGGGTGAGCAAACACAACGGATGAAAATTTTCTTGTGCTTTTCAATTAATTGGATTCAGTATTACGATGGATTTCATTGAAATACGAAACACAGTTGATAATGGGTTTGGGGTTATTTGCATTTACATTTGAATTTGCAAGTACATCTAAACAAACATCAGTTTTTTAAAAGTGTCGTATTTCCAATTACATGTAATTGAAAATACACCCAAACAAATTGACCCTAATAATATTTTTAGAGTTGGTTTTAGTGGATTATTATTTATATACTTTGAAAGTAAAAATGAGCCTATTTGTTCAAAATTGAAGATATATCAAAACTTTTTACTTTGATAAAGTTTTAGCATTTTAATGTATGATGTTATTGTGTAATTTTAATATTCGATGCATATGAGATCATATTTCTCAATTGCATTTCGTTGGTCTCTTTTCCTAATAAAAATGTCATAGTAATCAAAACTTGAAACTCTGAATGAAATGTAGAAATCAAACATGTTTTGAATATTTAACCAATCTAAATATCAATAGAGTTTATAAAAATATATAGTAGATTTAAGTTTCAAAGACATCAACTTAATAGGATCTGAGCAAAGCCTAAAAAAAAAGTTGATTATTGAATGTAGAGGGTATGTACGTGGGGTTACCATCGTTTTATATGCACAACCTTCTAAACAAACTTCTAAACGACGATGGCAATGGGAGAGGAAATTGACAGCTAGCTCATCGGGAGTACATCCACTACTCGATATGGAGCTACCAACGATAACATAACGAAGGGAGAGAAATGGTGAGTGTCAAAATTGTCTTTAATTTCATGGTCATTTATCTAAGCCAAATATGGATATTAGCGCATATTTTGATTTTCAGTGCAAGCCGTTCAACCCTTTTTTGTAAAACTTGCTCGTCATCACGGAGGTGTTGACATACCCAATGCTAGCAATGCTTGAATGCCTGCAGTATAGCCTTGGGACTAATGACTGCACAACTTTTTGTCATGTTGTTCATGGAGCAGATTCTCATGGGTGAATAACCAGTAATGTACGTTGATGATGTCCTTGCCTGGAGCTATTCATGGAGTAGATTCTCATGGGTGAAGAACCAGGCATGTACATTGATGATGTTTTGGCCTGGAGGTTATGTTACATCAATGATAGTTTGGCATGAAAGTGTAAGGAGATGAATGAATCACAATGTAAAAACACATGCCTCATGTAACCAACATTCTATATTAATGGATGCATTTTCTTATTGCATACATTGCTTTAACTGTTAAGGAAAACACTATTACAAACAAAAGCTTCTCTTAACATGAATTATCAATGGTTTATTTGCACAAGAACTGTGGAAAATCGTAGGATAGTGGGGATGCTTTCCTACTAAATTTAAGGAAATAATCCCCTTTAAAAAAATTGAATGGCCTAATTGTGACCCGCCTCTAACTTAACCAAATGGCACCACTGTTGCATCTGCTCAACGTACTCACTACCAGGTCATTAATGACCACTATTGACTATATTGTTAGTTTGAATTTTATTCTGAATTAATCTTGATATTAATCTAATCTGAATTTAAACTGAATAAAGTGGTCCATGACTTTATCTAATGAAATCCTAGGTTAACTCTAATTGGCACTTTGGATAATGATCTACTTAAACTTTGAGTGGAGTTAATCCTTTTGTGGTAAGGATTATATATAGTACAGCACCAAGGGTCCCTAATCTAATACTCTCAAGAATATTTAGCCTCATAGACGGGAGAGAACAGGATTGATTGAAAGGGCCCTTGATTTCTTCAAATGTGGACTTAAAGACTCTCATCATCTTCTACATCTTGCTATGGCTAGAGGTAAGTGATTTTGCTTTCGCATATGATAGTATGACATAGATGTCGTAATTAATTAAATTCTAATGAAAATTTCTAACAATTTACATTAGACACAGTTTTTCATACCTCTATCTAGCTTGATTATATTTTGACAAGTAATTCTCGTAATTACATATTATTTGAATCTTTTGATTATATTGCGCATAATTTTCATTTATATTCATAATTACATGTTGATGAACATGCATGGAGTCTAGGTTTGTATAACTTGAATCCTCTTGATGTTTAGTCATGTTTTATAAAATAAATTATGGATGTTTAAGGGTTTAAAAAGAATTGGGTATTAGGCTAAAATTCAACCAATCTTGGACAAAGTGTGCAACCACACGTGCAAGGCGGATCTGATGCTGCTGTGTGTTGCAATTGGCAGCCTTGCACGGTATAGGCAAACGGATGCTGGGCCTGGGTAGGCCAAGGTTGGGCTAGCGCATGGCGCGATGCTGGACACGTCGCGGCTAAGCTACGCGCATGCCACTAGGCCGAGCACATGGCGGGCAACTGGGCCACGAGCACATTCGCTCGTGCTCGCTGGCCAGTGCGAGCGGTAGCGCTTGGCCGCCTATCCGGTCGGCAGCTGGCCAGGACCCTGTCCTACCATGGGGAGCAGCCGGCGGCCAGATGCCTGGCAGGCCGTGGGCGCTGCTGGGAAAACCAAGGATACCTCCCACTTGAGCTCACCTGGCCGCACATCCGGCCGAATTCAGGGCAAGGCGCAATCTTTTCGCCACCGGTTGGCCGGGAAAAAGGATAAAAACCCTAACATTGATTTATTGTTTTATTTTATTTATTTTTTAATTTCAATTTATTCTGTTTTATTTTTATTCATTATTTTGAATATCTTTAAATAAAATAGAATAATGGGTGTTTGTGCAAAATTCTTTTGCTTAAACAGATTGAGTGTGCTTTTGCATGTTAAATCTTGTCTTTTTATTTATTTATTTTCTGAGGATTTGTTTGTATAAATTTTTCATACATTAAGTGGGATAATTATAATTTGTATAATTAATTATTTATATTGAATTTGTTCATGTATATGGTTGGTATGTCATGTGATTGAATGAATTCTTGTTAATTATGGAGTGACCACAACATATATGATTTTATTTTATTTTATTTTTAAATTACACATTAAGAGTGTGATTGATCACATTTAGCTTAAATGACATGAATTGTAATTAATTATGATTAGTATAATTATTTTGCCCCACATGGATTTTGTTATATTTCTCATAATTAATTTAGATAAAATAATGAATAATTTTTATTACTTAAGTCACCCACAGGTATTAAGTAGTTTTAATTATTTATTAATTTTATCAGGTGGCAATTTGTGATTAATTATGTTTGATATAATTGTTTTGCCCTAAAGGGATTTTGTTATATTTACATAATTAATTGGGATAAAATAATGGTTAATTTTTATTTCTTAAGTCGCTCACAGGTATTAAAAAATTTTAATTATCCATTAATTTTATTGGTGGTTGTGAATCTAATTTTGTATATATATCTTGGCCCACAGGCAGATTTTGATGACAAATTGATTCATGTTTTCTTTTCGTTGTGGCTTGTATTTGTAAGCATACCCAAGGTTTTAAAAACCGAACCGGACTGACCGGTTCAACTGGGAACAACCCCAGTCCAGTTCATATGGCTTGAACCGGGTCTTAATTGAACCGGTCATGAATCGATTTTGGATCGAGAATTGGTTCGACCAGACCAACCGGGTTTAAAGAAAAAGTGAAGGTAAAGAGCTTGCCACCGTGACTAAGGTCCATGACGAAGAAGATGCGAGATTGAGAGGTGAGGACCTCATGGAGATAGATGGCGTGGGGATGGTGGAGGTGGAGGAGGGCAAGGATCTCAAGCCAGAGATTGGGGATGAGGCCGTATCGAAAAATGTAGGATTTGGAGATGGCCTTGATGGCGACGCCCTGGCCAGTGGAGAGGTTGCGGGCGTGGTAGACATGGAACTCCTTTCCCTTCTCCTTCTTCTCGTCTCATCCAACTTCCTTCCTTTCTTCCACCGCATCTCTAACCACATTCTCCTTCAACAATGACGAAGGCTCGTGCATCAGAGCGACAACAATGGGATCGGTGCGTTAGCCTCTTAATCCTCCCCCGAAGATGACGACAATGATGATGAGTTCTTCACCTCGATCTCTAAGGATACCGAAGCTAAGCTCTGCAACCTTCTTGGTGGGTTTGTCTTGTTCTCTACATTGGCCGATAGGTGTTTGACATTTTGCTTGAGAGAAAGATAGCGATAGAAATTGGTATAAAAGAGTGGGTTTTTAGTCCTAATGACAACAAGATGCAGACTTTTGGTATGTTAATTTGTTGGATGAATTGGTGTGGTTTAGAATTGGCGCAAACCTGGTGAGCGACAATCTATTTTTCCCCATTTTTCAGATTTTTTCTGGATTTTTTATAATTTTATGAAAATTTCTTTTGTTTTTTTGTGATTTTTTATTTATTTTAAAAAAATTAAAAACGGAAATTGTCGAACCGGTTAGACCGGTTGAACCACGGACCGATTGCCCAACTTGTTCACCGATCGGTCAGGTTATTTAACCCTTGAGCATACCAACTTGTTTTATTAGCATTGAATTTGTTTATGCATATTAGTACATGTCACATGATCGTATAAAATTGATGATTTGGATGTGTCACATCATCCATGATTATGTAAATTATACATTAAGACTTTATAAGATTACATTTAGGATTATTGACTTATATTGTGATTAATTATAATTAATAAAGATACCTTGTTTGCATCAAGTTTTTCTTATGTTGTTGAACTTCACTTGTGTATAAGGCTATATGTCATGTGATAGTACAATTTTCATTTATTGTGGAGTTTCCGCAACACTTATGATTATGAATAATGGTACATTAAGCGTTCTTATAACATCATATCTAAATTGAATGACATAAATTCCTATTAATTATAATTGATATTTAGTCTTCTGTTTTTATTAAACACGGTTTATATTTGTGTTGTTAAATTTTTATTTACCCATAACGTTTCATGTCACGTGATTGTGTAACTTTGATTGACTCTAGATTAGCCACAATAACTATGATTATGAAAAACTATACATTAAGAATTTTTACATGATCACATTTAGATTAATGCCATTTGGAGATGCTTTCTTTATACGTTAAATTGATTTATATTTTGTACACAATTATTGAACCTTGTTTATGCATAAAGTTGGATGTCATGTGATCATGTGTATTCTACTAATTGTGGAGTTGTCATGATTATGTAGAATCACACATTAAGAGTGCATGTATGATCACATTAATATTAAATGACATAAATTTTGATTAACCATGATTAATATGATGGTTTTGCCCCACAGGCATTTTATTGTATTTTTCATGAATAATTAGGATAAAATAATGAATAATTCATATTTCTTAAGTCGCCCACATGTATAAAATTTTTTTAATTATCCGTTAGTTTTATCAAATGGTAATTAATTATGAGTATGTGGGATCGAAAATACGCGTCTGGCATCATGAAGAAGACACCAGATGATATATCGAAGCACAAATATCATTTTTTTTGTTTTGTGGGTTCTTCTATTTCTAATAGAGGCAAGCCTCTATTATTAATTACCCCAAATTAAAATCTTAGAAACCTCCAATTAAGGGCAAAAGTACAAGTAAAAGAATAAGAAGATTTGCGAATTATAAATCTTGTCATTTTATTATATAAATATATTTATTACATCACTTATATATATACACATATTTTTTATTATTGTTGCTGCCTGTGCCTTATCACCGCGTCGCATGCCTCATTGCCTACTTTCAAATAAATATTTCATGACCGTCTTATAATTTTTTGCCGTTGTGAAATGAATAAGTCGCCACTGCTTATGCCTTATTACTGCGTTGCATGCTTAGCTAGTTGTTGTATGTGATATGCATCTTGTTATCACTTTGAAATTTATCATTGCCTTTGGGATATGAATTTAAATCATTGACTAACCCATGGTGTTGCTTGAATCGTAAGAAGCGTTGTTCAAATACCATACTTATGTCTCTCTCATATGATGGGCCACGCTTTTCAAATTATTATTATCATCAACTTTTTTTTTATTATTTATTATTATTATTATTTTTATTATTTATTATTTATTATTTTTTTTTTATGCATGCATGAGCCACGTGAATTGAGATTTTTCTTTTATACTAAAAGGAGGATGACATATTCCAATTGCTTTCCAAGCTTAATAAAACCTCAATGAGTATATTAAAATATATTTTAAAGCTTTCACTGCTCTTACTTGGATTCACGGTAGCAACTAATAAACTCCAAAAATTTTAAATATGAAAATTGCAATTAACCGAGAACCAGCACATAAGCCAAATAATATGTAGCTTTTGTACTTGACATGAGAGTGCATGCTATCTCAATTCATATATATATATATATATATATTCTCTTCTAAAATGCCTGGAACTATCCACTCATTTTATGTTTTCTTTATATGGCGGGCCCGCCTTTATGCATGTGAGCATGTTTTCTCATTCTTTTATTATTATATATTTTTTTTATTTTTTTTATTATTATTATTTTAATTTCATGCACGTATGCATGCTTCTCTCATTCTTTTATTATTATATATTTTTTTATTATTATTTTTTTTAATGTCATGCACGTATCCATGCTCCCCCCAATATTTATATAATTGGCATTTCTTTTTAAAAGCTCTAACATTTTTTTTATAATTACGCATGCCCATTCAATGGTTGAAATGAAATCATCCATAACACATAGAGAGCCTTATGAACTGGTAATAGAGCGGTGATAATGGTGCACTGGCTGGAAGGATCAGGTTATACAGGATAGACACATCTTATGGACCTCTGTAGACAAATCAAAACGGATAACCGAATTTTAACTCGTTCTCCCGGCCATGGCCTTCGATTTCCAATGACTTGACCTCCTTCATTAAAATGGATAACCGAATTTCGTTTTCCTTCAAAGTGTCTTGTAGTGCACTTATCGCTGGGCTTAAACAATATTCCATCAACTTGCACAGTATGGCCTGGTAGGCCGAATCGAGATGAATGAAAGTAAGAGGGTGTATTTTCCCATCTTGTATATTATGTGAAATAGCTTCTGTCACGCCCCAGCCCAACAATCCGGGTCCACTGACAGATCGGCCGCATCAAATGGAACTGGGCCCCACTGGGTGCAAGGCCTCAGATTGACCTGGTCAGAGTCAACCCTAACAAGAAGAACATAAACAATAATATCGACTACAGATAGAGTCACAGAAACAAGGATAATACAGATATGGATTATGACAGTCCTACATAGTACACAAGTAGTTTACATGCAAAATACACAAACATGATACAAGTCTCACTCGTATAGAATAAAATAGCACACAAGGTTCACAACCTCAAAGAACAGGTGTTGACAAGACCACAACTACAGAAGAAGCCCCAGAACAACCCCCTAATCCTAAGCTTGATCTTCTCCTGTGAAAGGAAAATTCACAGAGTACATGAGCCACAAGGGCCCAGTAGGATCACAGAAAATAACAAAATAATACAGTTATAGCAGAATAATTAATAATTCAGTCAGAATACAGAAATAATCAGAAAATACAGAAAACACGCAGAAAATAGACATGTACATCTCCCTGACTGATAACAGAAATCAACAGCACGAAGCTGGATCATCGACTGTGAAGTCAGAACAGAACAGAATATCAACAGCCGGAGCTGGATCTTCGACCGCAGTCAAAACGGGCACGCATGTCCGGTAGTGCTACTACAGAAAAACATGTGCACATGGCTAGGACTTGCTCCTCCTAGCTGGGTGAGCCAGAATTGGAGATGTACTAAAAACCTACAGAAATTCGAAATATAGACAAAGGAGATACCGAATAAATAATGCATTAATAAAATAAATAAATAAATAAATAAATGAAATTACTAAACAATGCAATAATTAAATAATAATTATTGCAAGAAATACGGAATTATACAGTGCGAGAGCCTACCTGGCTCCGAGCTACAGAGTTGGGTTCACCAAGTCCTGCGAACTACAGCTCGCTACAGATCTACCCAAACAGAATAATCTAACTTAGGTTATAAATTTTGGGCCGGGCCTAACTTACAACTGTAGCTCGAGCTAATTCAACAACTAAAAGATTTCAAAGCTAGCATGACAAAAGAACAACCATGCACATTAAAAGAAGCATGTTTAAATGTTCTCACAAAAATTCCCCATGAAAGCTTTAAAAGAATAACACCTGCACATAACATATGATCCTGAATATACATTTAAATCTACAAGCATACACAAAAATTAATCTAAATAATTCAATTCAGGGAAACATGCTTTGCAGGCTTTTAAATCCAACACAACATGATTCTTAAAGAAAAATTGAAATGCATGCTTCCATTGATATATATATATATATATATATATATACCCACACAAATAAACTTACACAAATAAACCTATAAGATAACAACTTTAAAAACCCAACCAAAACATTGGCCAAAAATATAAATAATGTAGCAAGGATACATAAGAATACAAGGTGAACTAAATTAACAAAGAATCAAACATGCTCTCAGGTTGCTAAATAGCATGCTTACAGAATCAAGGGATATAAATAAAATCAAAACAAAAAATAATAAGGTTAAAGTATCCATCATTCTCTAAGTTACAACATACACATATAATAATTCAAAATGACAATTACACTCCATGCCATGAAAGACCAACTCAAATTAAATCTGAGACTTAACATGCTAAAATTAAACAAAGCTTAATCAAGACAAAGAATAAGCTTAATACTAGGTATAACATAAGAACAAACACAAAATTCAAGAAGGATTATCTCCCTAATTAAGAGGCTAGGAAAACTTTAGATAGACAACCAAGATTCAAGAACCAAATATAACTCACAAAGCAAGGCACCTACATCTACACTAGCCAAAGAGTTGCCGGAGAAGGTTGCTTTCAGTCGTCAAAACTCTTAATAATAAGTCTGGCTTAAAGAAAGAGAATGAAGAGAAGGAGTTTTTTATTGAAGAAGAAGTAGCCTTCCACTCTAGTTTAAACAAATACACCAATAATTCATCACACAGTAACCTGACCAGATCCACAAATTAAGGGTAATCAAGAGAAGTTGGTGGGCTCCCAAACATGCTTGGTCAAAGTCAAAGGTCTCCAGCTTGTCTCCGTTCAACTTGGTCGGCATCCACAAGTAACAGATATTACAGCTTCTTTATATGCTGCTTGGTCCTCTTTGAACAATTCTTCTTGCAAATCTGTGAATGAATTTAAAGGATGTTCGAGCTTTAGCAGTGGAATTGCTGGCACAACTTTGAGTGGTACTTCCTTCCTAACATACTCTGTACCACTTACTTCTAGATTTGATCAGTGCAAAGCTTCCTGCATGCTTGGTGTCATGTCCATAGAATCTGTATCAGCTATTGTGTCAAATGTGCCATCACCTACATACGCTAGAAGAGAATTTCCTCTATCTCTTTGCTTCCCTGAATAATTAATGTCCAAATGAGAATAAGAATTCTCCAAAGCTGAAGATCCTTCCCCAACCTTTATAGCTGTTAGTTAATTGAATACTTTGGAGCTGAAGAAATTTAGTGAAGATGATGAATAGCATGTGAATGTTTGAATGTATGTTTGCAGGTTTTATGTTTGCAGGTTTTAAAGTCTGGTTCATTTAGTTTGTGTGTGTGAAATAATGGAGGGTTAGGATTGCTTTAGATTAGATTGTGTTTCAAGTTCGAGGCAGGGAGAGCTTTTGTTGGAATTTTAAATCAAGGGCTATGTTTGTAATTTTCTATATGTTGTAGTATGTTATAATGTTTGGCTGGTGAATGAAAAGAGAGTGAGTGCTTGGTTTTGAGCTGTGAACTTTCTTGTCTTTGAGTGATGAGAAACTTGTGAGCTTTGGGATTCAGATTGTTCCTCAACTGTTCATCTTCTTCTTAGCTCATCAACAGTGGTATCAGAGCTTGTTAGAGAGCTTGATAGAAAGTTTAAGAGAGTGTTAGTAGTGTGCTTTGAGGAGTTCTCTATGTTTTGTGTGAGATCTTTGTTTGAGAAGAAGAAGATCATATGGCTTCAAGCTCTACACCGACTCCTGACATGATACAAACTTCAGTGCCTTTTTTCAAGGGAGAAAACTATGATAGATAGAGTGTGAAGATGTCAACTCTCTTCAAATCTCAGAATTTGTGGAGTATTGTTGAAGAAGGTGTTCCTAAAGAAGGTACAGATACTGAGAAGATGGAGAGGAAGGAGAAGGATGCCAAAGCTTTGTATTTGATTCATCAAGCTGTGGATGAGTCTATCTTTAACAGGATTGTTAGATTCACTACTACTAAAGAAGCTTGGCAGCACATTAAACAAGAATTTATGGGTTCTACTAAGATGATGTCAGTTAGAAGGCAGACATTGAGGCAAAAGTTTGAGGTGCTACAGATGAAGGAAGAAGAAACTGTGCAGCAGTATATTACACAAGTTTTGGCTATTGTTAATCAAATCAAAGGCCTTGGTTTTGAGGTCACTGATGAAGAGGTTGTACCTAAAGTTATGAGAAGCATGACATAAAGATTTAATCATGTGATTACTTCTATTGAAGAGGCAAGGGATGTATCAAAATTATCTTTGAATGAATTGAGTGGAAGTCTACAAGCTCATGAAGCTAGATTCAACAGATTCAGTGATTAATCTGAAGACAAGGCTTTTTATATGAAGGGAGAGTCATCTGGTGGTGAAGTTAGCTATAGAGGAAGAAATTTCAGAGGAAGAGGAAGAATTGTTGGAACGACCAGGGGTAATTTTTTTGAAACTCAGCAACAATTTACTCCAAGACAACAACAATTTGGAAGAGGTTAAAGGCAGTTTATGAGACCACCTTATGATCGAAGATCTGGTAGAGGAAATTTTCAGAACATACAGTGTTTCAATTGTGGAAAATTTGGTCACATGAAGTCTTACTGCTGGTCTCAAAATAAAAATCAAGACAGAAGTCAAGACAGAGGTTCTGGTTCTAGTTCTGATATGAATAAAGCTTCAAGTGAATTTGGCAATCTATTTATGGTGCATGAGGATACTGAAGTACTTAATAATTCTGTTTGGCTTTTGGACAGTTGTAGTTCACATCACATGACAGGTAGAAGAAATCTATTTGAAGAATTGGATGAGTCTCTTACGCATGCTGTCAAGCTAGGAAATGATCAAGAGGTAGATGTGTCTAGCAAAGGTGCAGTGGCAGTAACAGTTCAAGGTGAAGCAACTAAGTTGATCCATGATGTATATTATGTGCCAAAGCTTGCTCATAATTTATTAAGCATTGGTCAGTTAACTGACAATGGTTATGAAGTTAATTTCAAAGAGGAGTGCGACATAGTGAATTCTACAACAGGTGTTAAAGTAATGACTGTGAAAAAAAATGGTAGTAATTTGTATCCAATTGAGTTTTCTTCAGCTGATGTTGCAAATGTGGCAGTAAAGGAAGATGATTTATCATTGCTATGGCATCAGAGGTTTGGTCACTTGAATTTTCAGGGTTTAAAATTACTTAAGCAGCAGGAGATGGTAATTGGTTTGCCTAGTATGGAGAAATTCAAAAATTGTGAAGCTTGTGTGTATGGTAAGATGACTAGGAAACCATTTACTGGAGGAAAATCTTGGAGAGCTAAATAGTTATTACATCCTGTCTATGCTGATGTGTGTGAGCCTATGCAAATTAAGTCTGTGGGAGGAAACAAATACTTTTTCGTATTTGTTGATGATTATTCAAGGATGGTATGGGCTTATGTTTTAAAACACAAGCATGAAGTGTTTCTTCATTTCAAAGAATTTTTGGCTCTAGTGGAGAGACAATCTGGTAATAAATTGAAGATCCTCAGGACTGATCGAGGAGGGGAATTTCTATCAAGAGAATTTATCATATTTTGTAGAAATTTTGGCATCAAACATGAGCTCACAGCACCCTATTCTCCACAGCAAAATGGGATTGCTAAGAGGAAGAATAGAACCTTAATTGAGAAGGCAAGAAGCATGATGAAAGCCAAGCAAATGCCTTTGAAATTCTGGGTAGAAGCAGTGATGACAGCTACATATTTGTCCAATATTTCTCCAACACATGTTGTACATGGAAAGACTCCTCATGAAGTTTGGGTTGGAATTAAACCAAAATTAAGTCATTTGAAAACATTTGGTTGTGTGGCTTTTACACAAATGATGCCTCAAAAATTGCAGAAGCTTGATGAGAGGGCTCAAAGAGGAGTTTTTGTTGGGTATTGTTTGAATGTAAAGGCTTACAGAATATACATTCCAAGTACTGGAAAAATGTTTGTTAGCAGAGATGTGTATTTTGCTGAAAATGATTGCTGGAATTAGGAATTAGATGAGGCTGAATCAAAGAAAATAATTTTTCAATCTGAAATGCAAGGAAGATCTGTGTCAGTTGGGATTTCAGGCAATAATTAGCCAGTTGTTTCAGTTCCCAATATTGTGTCAAGCAATGAAAATGTTGCAAGTGTACCATCAGAAGGTCTACAAGCTACTCAAATCAGACAGTTCAATATTGATGATTCTCCATGTCAGAGGGTGAGATCTCTTAAAGATATATATGAGAGCTGTACATTTGCATTAGCAGTGATAGATCCAATTACTTATGAAGAAGCAACAAATTATGTACATTGGCAAAAGGCTATGGAAGTGGAAATGCAAGCTATTAAAAAAAATGGGACTTGGAGATTGACTAAATTACCACCATAAAGAAAGGTAATTGGCCTAAAATGGGTCTATAAGACCAAATACAAACCAAATAGAGCAATTGACAAATACAAGGCTAGGTTGGTTGCTAAGGGCTATGTTCAAGAGCATGGAGTGGATTATGAAGAGGTCTTCTCACCTGTGGCAAGACTAGAGACAGTAAGAATTTTTCTAGCAATTGCAGCTTATAAACATTGGCCAGCCTACCTATTAGATGCGAAATCTGCCTTTCTTAATGGAGAAATAGAAGGGGAGGTCTATGTGGCACAACCAAGGGGATTTGAGATTCCAGGCAAAGAGAAGATGGTGTTTAAATTAATTAAAGCCTTGTATGGATTGAAACAAGCTCCAAGAGCTTGGTATGAAAAATTGGATTTCATGGTTTCAGTCACAGAAATTTCAGAGAAGTCAAATTGAACACACTTTGTATAAAAAGGTTACAGAACATGGAGATCTACTTGTGGTGTGTGTTTATGTGGATGATCTGATATATATGGGGTTTTCATTGAAGGCAGTTAGGAAGTTCAAGCAAGATATGGAGAATGTGTTTGAAATGAATGACTTGGGACTCATGAATTATTTTTTGGGTTTTGAAATCAAGCAAGATGAAGGTGGAATTCACTTATCTCAAAGAAAGTATGCAGAAGACTTATTGAAAGTGTATAATATGCAAGGTTGTAAACCTGTCTCTACACCAATGAGTCATAGTACAAAGCAACAATTGTTTGAGAAGTCAGAAGAAGCAAATGCCACAATTTATAGATGTTTGATTGGAAAGTTGCTGTACTTATCTCACTCAAGGCCAGATCTGATGTTTACAGTGAGTTTATTGTCTAGATTCATGTCAAGACCTATCAAAATTCAATTTGCAGCAGCAAGGGATGTTCTCAGGTATGTTTCTGGAACATTAGATTTTGGAATATATTATAGTGGAGAGGTTGAGTTTGTGTTAGAGGGATATGCAGACAGTGATTGGTGTGGTGATGTTAGAGATACAAAAGCACTTCAGGTTATGTGTTCAATTTTGGTTCTGGAGCTGTGTGTTGGGCATCAAAGAAGCAAGATGTTGTTGCATTATCAACTACAGAGGCAGAGTATATCTCTTTATGTGCAGCTTGTTGTCATGCAGTGTGGATGAAGAGGATTCTTTTTGATTTTGGACTTCAATGGGAAAATTTAGTTTCAATGTGGTGTGATAATAAGTACTGCATTGCTATAGCCAAGAACACAACACTTCATGGGAGAACCAAGCATGTTGATGTAAAGTTTCACTTCATTAGAGAGCTGGTGAAAGACAAAGTGGTAAGTATAAATTTCTGCAGATCCAATGATCAGCAAGTTGATATTTTCACAAAATGTTTATATGTTCAACATCATTGCAAATTCAGAGATCTTTTGGAAGTATGTAGTCTTCAATCAAGGGAGAGTTTGTTAGTTGAATGAAGACTTTGGAGATGAAGAAATGCAGTGAAGATGATGAATAGTATGTGAATGTTTGAATGTATGTTTGCAGGTTTTAAAGTCTAGTTCATTTAGTTTATGTGTGTGAAATAATGGAGGGTTAGGATTGCTTTAGATTAGATTTTGTTTCAAGTTCGAGGTAGGGAGAGCTTTTGTTGGAATTTTAAGTCAAGGGCTATGTTTGTAATTTTCTATATGTTGTAGTATGTTATAATGTTTGGCTGGTGAATGAAAAGATAGTGAGTGCTTGGTTTTGAGCTGTGAACTTTCTTGTCTTTGAGTGACGAGAAACTTGTGAGCTTTGGGATTCCGATTGTTCCTCAACTATTCATCTTCTTCTTAGCTCATCAACAATAGCTTTGGTCTCTCTTGAATCTGCAATGTCCTCTATACTTGAACTGGTGCTAAAAGGTGTAACATACATCTTTTTTCTGTTCAGGGATTGAAATGCAATAACCTGAATCCTCCCAACTTTTGTGCATCCTCACTAAAGCAAGAAAATATCAGCCTAATAGAACCAGCATCCAGCAATTGATACATTGCTTATGTACGAACATCTACATGAGATGGAAGTATAGTGATATGAGGATGAGGGTGGTACCATCCAATCACTTGTGTTGTTCTTCCTGTTGTCAGTGTCATCTTCTCAGCTTGTAGAGATGCTGCAACCAACAATTCAGGATTAGTCTTCACTCGGTCTTTGCGAAGATTAGACCGCATCTGTGGGGAGACACCCCAGATTAAAGCAATTGCATTACCACCATTTGAATATTTGATGTCCCTGAGGAGAAGTCCCATGATCTCCTTGGTCTCGGTACTCATTGCGTGGGTGAGGCGAGTGAGCCAGACCTCCTCCGACATCTCCATGCCCGTCAACGACATGGCTCCCTTCGCTCTCAAGCAACGGAAGCGAGGGAAGAAGCTCTGCGAGAGAAAGAACAGTGGAAGATAGGAAAAAGAAGACACAGACATCAGTGCCGAGACGAAGGTTTGGGCCAGCACCAGCGGCATCAAGGCAACCGCGGCGGCAACCTTTTGTTCTCTTCTTCTTCTTTTTTCATTCTCTTGTCTTTTTTTTCTCTTCTTTTTTTTTTAAATCTTCTTTCTTTCTTTTTATTTTTTTATTATTTTTTATTGTTTTGGCCGGTCCTCCCCCGGCTTCCTCCTCCTTCTTTTCGCTCTATTTTTTTTAGTCTCCTCTCAACTGGCAGCAATTATGGTGACGGTGATGATGGCAGATAATGATGGAAGCAATGGTAGGCACCAGCTGCGGCAAGCAGTAGCAGTAGCAGCGGTGAGCGGCAGACAGCATGCTTGGCGACATTATTTTAGCCACTCAAGCAGCAACGACGGTATAGCAACAGTAGCACTGACGAGCGGCAGCAACGGCAACGGCAAGTAGCAGTGATGAGCGGACAGCATGCTTGGTGGCATTATTTCAGCCACTCAAGCATGCAACAGTAGTGCAGCAACAGCGACGAGCGGTAGCAACGGCGACGGCGCAGCGACGATAGGCAACGGTGAGCAGCAACGAGAGTTTATATATATATATGAATACGGGGAGAGAGAGATCTGTACCTTTCTTCCTCTTCTTTCCTCAAAATTTTGTTTTCAAATTTTTTCTCTCCCTTCTTTTTTTTTGTTCTTTCCTTCTTCCTCTCTTTTAAAAGAGATCCCTCCCATCCATATCCCGATCCCTTCCCATAAGATCACAACAATAGATACGATCAAATTTAAATTTAAATTTAAATTTTTTTATTATTTATATGTTTTTTCATTATTTTTTATTATTTTTTATTAATTATTTTATTTTATTTTTATTTTATTTTTTAAAATTTTATTATTATTATTATTTACATTTATATATATATATATATTTGAAATTCAAAATTTGAAGTTTGAAATATTTTTTTATATTATATTATATTTTTTTTTCCTTAGTTCATCCCCTTTTTAAAAGAATTTTTTTCCTTCATTCTTATCTTAGATCTTCTCGTTCTTATCCCAACCTCCCTGGAATCACAACCACAATAGGATAAGGTCAATCCAATTTTTTTTAAAAAAATTAATTTCCAATTTTGAAAATTTTGATTTATTATTTTTTAAATAATATTTTTATTTATTTATTTTATTATTTTTATTATTTTTATTATTTTTGTTTTTTTAAATTCAATTAACTCAATTTGCCTCGAGATATGCGTTTGGGGTACTTTGGGATTTACACTTTCCCAGGTTGCCTTGAGATTTGTTCTCTGGCTATATGAAATTTAGGATCGCCTCGAGATGCGTATTTGGGCTATCCTAATATTTGAGATTGTCTCGAGATATATGTTCTCAAGGGCAATCTTGTAATTTGCATTTATGCCTCGAGATAGTTTCTCAAGGGCAATTTTGTAATTTCCATTCTTTTATTTGTCTCGAGACAAGATCTCAGTGGTAATTTCGTAACTTGCATTTTGAATTTGCCTCAGGATTTGCATTCTAGTCCAAGACAATCAAATAATCAATCAAGATTAAAATTAGGATTTGAGTTCGATAAGGACATATGTTACATTATTTATATAAACAAATGCCCCCTTCCTACTTTTCTCACGAAATTCTCTTTGGTGAGTTTGAGTGAGAGAAGTTTGAATCCCTAATCCTTTCCATTGTCATGGCCAATACCTCTCAACCTTTTTGGGATATGACCCAAAATTACAATGAGGTCCCCCAAGGTCAAGCCTTCATGCGCCATACTCCTATCTTCGATTTTGAAGCTGAACCCGCAATCATATATGAAGGAGAAGAGCACTCAGAGTGAATAAAGCGCTATCCAAAACGTATGGCTGTTGCCAAATTGTCCACAAACCATTGGTTTGAGGACGGCCTGACTGATGTAATTTGCTTGAAACCTGAAGGAGAAGTGAAAGATTTGAAGACATTCGAGACCCTTGGATCTAAAATCATCAATCATCGCCCGGGATGGAGGGGTAGGGAGCTAATCCAAAATAGTTTGATTGATCTTCTGTATTATGCAGAGTGGGCCAAATTCATAGTCAATAACTACTCCCAGAAGTTATCTGAAGCAGAATTGGTGGGGGGAATATGGCTTTAGTCGCCCGCTAAGATTTTGATATGAACTTTTATAAAGCATTAGTGGAACTATGGTGTCCAGAAACTAATACTTTGCACTTCTTACACGGAGAAGTTGGGATTTCATTATGGGACATCAAGGAATTGGGAGGACTTCCAATTACTGGACACATCTATGATGAAGTCATATCTCCTAATGACACAATTTGCAGAAGATATGACCCTGAACTTTCTGTTTTAAGAAATCTCTTCGACGTCTTTTAATGGCTCTCTAGACAAAGCGTCGACAAAGATGTATTTTTTGAAGATTGGGTGGAATTTTTTAGGAGATTAGGACATAGTTCCCGTTATAGGTTGGCTTCTAATCCCCTCCAAAACCTGTTTTCAAAGCAGATTTAGTTGCTTTCATAGCACTGTGGATTTGTTTTTTTATTATGCCGGGTGACCGCAAGGTAATTAGACCAGGAGTTTTTATGATGGCATGCAACCTCGCACACGGGAGGAGAGTAGGTTTTTTTCCTGCAGTGCTAGCATGCTTATACTTAGGCTTAAATGCCATGGCTAAACACAGAAGAGGGCCTGGATTCTCTACCACAATATTCCCTGTTCATTTCTTGTATGCTTGGGCGTGTTATTATTTCCGGAGCATATATCTCAAGAGGAGAATAGATGACAATACCTCGAGTATCCCTGGGTTGCTGAGAATACCCAAGATGTTGCAATTTATGAACTCCACCGCAACTTCGTTTGTCAGTCCTATATATGTGAGAAAATCTATCCGACATGAAAGCAACTTCATATCTCGCCCTTTCTCGTTCATGTATCATAATGACGAGGTAGTACGAGATTCCAGATACCCGACTGGACCCTATGTATTGGATTTATATACCATGGAATATGTGATGAATTTTTGTTGTGGAGTTCTTCCACTTCGGTGTGCAGGAAATCTTTTTGCAGAACCTTATAATCCACACCGATTCAGGCGCCAATTTGGATACGATCAGCATACTCCGGCGTTCATTGATGTTCCCAGGAGGGCTCCTTCTCTCAAGATTCTTGTGGGGTAATGGCTTCATCTTTCTCGCCAAAAGACATCTAGCTCATTCTACATCCCTAAGAATGACAGAGAAGGGAGACTTATACTTGTTTATGCATAGAAATGGTTGAGAACTGTTGAAGCCTTTTTCCAACAGAAACTTTCATTGTTGATCCAAGATGAATTTAGAGACAAGAGAGCCATTGACAGGGGGCGAGGGCAATCTTCGAGGAGCTACAGATTTATCAAGAAGAGTATATTCATTGATCATATTGACCCTACTGTTGACCCAATTGTCCCATCAAAGTGGCAAAGAGCGGAAAGTATGCCAACTTTATTTATTCACTTATTTCTTTATTTTTTTTCCTATTATTAGTATCTTTTTTAAAACAAAACTGTTAAGTCTGATGACGTAGGATTGGCATTATATGACAAGCCAAGTGGTGACATGGCAAGAGGATGATGACGTGGCATGTGGTGACTCATCAAAGGAAAAGATGACTAGGATGATGATGTGGCAAAAGATGTTATCATGACATTTAATGGAGATCAAGGTGGAGATTTGATTAAGATCTATATTGAAGATTTTATAGATATTTCTCTCAATACAATCATGTGATGATAAACTATTTTTGGAAAGTGCATCAAGACTATAGGATCTTTTCTAGAAAGACAAGTTTTATTTTTGATGTGATTATCTATCCTTGGTAAGATCCGGGATGATTATTCATATCTTTGATAGAGCTCCTTTTTAGAAAGATCTATTTGAAGAGAGAGGAATATTCTATTATTGGCAAGAGTTTAAGATCATAAAGATTATGTGAAGCTATTAGAAGACACAAGTTAAACTTGGTATGAAGCTATTTGAAGACACAAAGATTTAGTTTGGTGTGAAGCTATTTGAAGACACAAACTAAATAAGGTAAAGACATACCAAGGAGATCATCAAGACCATATTTAGCATTACTATATTGAAGGAAGATTGAAGAGCTATCTATGGGCAGAACTATTCATGGAGACTAGTCATATGAGGAGATTGATTGAAGATTGCATGTGATATGATTAGAGATTTGGAGATCCAAGCATGGATGATTGAAGATCATGCTTGAAGATATTAAAGACTAAACTTGGATAAAAATGAGATCAAGTTTAGTAACAATATTTCCATGAGTCAAACGAAGATCATTTGGAAGACCAAACTTGGGCCAAGTTTGGAAAGGAAGATCGGGAGATCTTCGGTGGTTATCTTCGGTGAGATGGTCACGTGTGCCTTGGTGGGCACGTCCCTCGGGAGAGGGAGACCTTCTGACGTGATGTGAGGAAGGAAGCAGCTGCAAGAAGGAGGAGCTCGGGTCGAGTCAACTGCTACGAGGCGGACTGAAGGAACCGGGAGGTTGAAGGTCGCAGATTCGGGTGCATCTGGCTTGAACTCAGTCATGTTCAGTAAGGTGGGCCATGTTGCAACTAGGTGTTGCAACATCTAACTTTGGAAGGTGTCCATGTTAGGAAGCCGCGGAGAATTCTAAAAGAGGTAACTTTGTAGACGTCGGTGCGTCTATATAAGACATCTTGCTCGAAGATTTAGGATGGAGCCAAACAGTGAGAGACTCTTCGGTGAGAGTTGAGTGTGTGGCCGTCGGGCAATCTTGAGAGGATATTCTTTGTATTGAGTGAGTAACTGAGTGTTGTACTCCTTGTTCTTACATCTCTTTTAGTGGATTATTTCTCCGGGCCTGGCCCCCCAGATGTAGGCAAGGTTATGCCGAACTGGGTTACCAATTTGCTTATCTCCTTTATCTTGCTTTGATTGTGTCTGAGTGTTTTTGCTTTTAGTGAGTTTTTGAGTGAACTTAACACTTCACACCCCCACCGGAACCATCAAAAACAAAAGCCAACTTTTCCTTTATTTCTTTTCCTTCACAAAAATTTTCAAAAATCTTGAATTTTTTTTTTCTTTTCTTTTACCATCTCCTTTTTTTGAATTTTTCTTTCTTATTTTTTTTCAATGATTTTCTTTTTCTCTTTTTTTTTTAACTTTCTTTTTAAAATTTTTTTTTAAAATTTTTTTTCCAATGATTTTTTTAAATCTGATTTTTTTTCCCGATTTTCAAAAATTCTGATATTTTAATTATTATTATTATTATTTATTTTTATTTTTATTTTTTATTTTTTTGAATTTTTTTTTTATTTTTTTTAACTCAAAGTTAAATCTTATAATTTCACTCTTTTTATTTGACTCAAAGTCCAAATTTTGACTCAAAGTTTATTTCCAGTATAGGCATACAAATTCGTGACACCTCATTAGATAATGTTAGGGCTATTCAAAGTCCTCCAAGAATTTGTGATGTTCCCCCATCAGATCTAGAGATGCACATGAGCTCCCATGGTAAGAAATATCTCTTTCTCCTTCTTTTTCATCTTTACATCTTTAATGAACTTGATGACGTCTTATATCTAGATCAAGTAAACGCACAAGATTTAAATGTCGGTGCCGCAGAGAACATTGGAGTCGGAGACGATGTTGGGATGGAAGACAACATTGGAGTAGAGGAAAATATGGAGATTGAAGAAGCTCTTCCTAATCCACTACAAGGTATTGCCCTCATGTCATTTTTGCACATTAACCCTTTAAATTTCTATGAATTTAAAAATTTATGCCACCAGGCCCTCTAACCTCTTCTTATTTCTTCAAAATTTGTAAATAACTCCCAAACTTCCATATTTTTATATTTTTCATTATTTCTTGCATTAAACCCTCTAGCTCTCATATTTTTACATATTTTCATAATTTTTGCATATATACATCCTCAAATATCACTCTTTTTTTTCTTCACTTTTCTCCATTGATTTTGCAATAAAACCCCCCTTTTTTATTTTATTCCCTTTTTATTATTTGCAAATTTCCCCAAACATTCCATATTTTTTCCAATAACTTTTTTTATTATTCTTATTTATTTATTTTTATTTACCATATACCGTGTCATACATTCTCTTTCTTTGGGGTTCCAACATGGCAAATATTTTGTAATAAAAATATGAATAAGCCTATAAATCTATTTTATTCCTAACTCATTATATGATTTGAGTCATATGCACATGTAACATGGCCAACATGCATCATGCATTTGAATGATATGAAACCCATGGTGGGGTCCACCAAGCATGGTAGTATAAATCCAATATCCATCTAATTCATGTATTCATGCATGAGAGGTGAGAAGTCATGTATTATATTTCAATAAGAAGGACAACCATTCTTCAACATTTTCTCTTCCCTTTTTTTTGCCCCTTATTTATTTTAATTTTCTTTATGTTAGGGGATGTATCAGTTGCCTTGGAAAATGAGCTCCCACAGAACTAGCCAATAATCCAAGAAGGTTTTTTTTTTATAAATATTATTTATTTATTTTTTTATATATTTTTTTATTTTTCTTTTATTTTCATCACATAACAATTTTGTTCTTCTTTTTAGCCCCTCAAAAGGATGAAAGTATTTCATCTCTTAGTCAAACTCCTTCGGCAAGTTTTATAAAAGATGTTCCCTCTTCAATGGAGAGTGATGGCGGGAATACTCATGTTGAGAGTGTACCTTGCGATAGCAAAAATGCTAACATTGAGAGCAAGTCCCGTGATAGTGGTAACGTCAATGTTGACACCACACCTCCAGCAATGCAGAACGAAGATATTATTTATTTATTTATTTATTTACTTTTTGTGTGAACCACCGTGATATATATATATATATATATATATATATATATATAATTTTCTTTTTTCTTTTTTTTTTAGATGTCCAAGAAATTGCCAAGGACATTCATACTCCCACCGAAGAATTAGAAAGCGGTGACTCTAATGCCGATGTCGGGGTTACAAGTTTGCCAAAACAAATCCAAGGTTTTTTTCCTTCTTCTCTTTTTTTTTATTATATATTTGTTTTTATCTTTTATCAAAGGTCAAAATTTATTTGTATATTCTCTTTGTAGGTTCAAAGAATATACCTAATGGAGTTTTACGCCTGCGAGACGAGATGATCAACAATATCAAGTCCCTCGACTATCACAACTACCAAGTCATCATCAACAAAGTGAATGAGTCAAAATTACTTTTTGAACCTTTCAAAATTGATTTGACCAGTCTAGAGCCTTTCATAGAGAAGATCGCTCGATGTGCATCCTATGCTAAAGAAGCCTCAGAGGATCCTAATGTTCAAGCTTGCATCCATAGTCAACAAGCCAAGGCATGTGTACACGAAAGAACTTGGGCACTTGAGCATCTTAACAAACTTAGGACAGACTGGACCAATGACATAAATGCGAACAAGGAAGAGTATCAGAAACTTGCTAAGAGAGAACATCAACTTCAGGCTGAGCTTTGTGAGATTCAAGGCCCAATCAAGACTCTGAGTGAAAAGATAGTGGATTCAACGGACCTGTTTGAAGCTTCTGAGCCTACACAAGTGAATTTTAAAGTTGCGTTGGATGAGGCCAAGACACAGCTTGCTGAGAATCAAGAAAAAAAACTCAGATACTCCGCTTATGGCTATTTTCACAAAATGGCTTGATGAGTTGGAGGAAGCAAAAGAATCATTATTGAAATTTATTGGGCATTAAAGAGCCTTCTTTCTTTCTTTGATTTCCTAGTTTGTTTTCTTAGTTTGCTTTTCTAGTTTGTTTATGATTTAGCAATTGATTTTAAAACATTGATCATGGACATTTGATTTGAATAAGCCTTATCTTTTTTTCTTTCCTCATGCAACTTTGTTTTTAATAGAATACTTGGAGAATTGAAATCATGATTGATTTTTTCTTTTTTTTTTTTGGTTATTATTTGTTTTGAATGAGGACCTTGTATTTATCAATATTTTCAGCCACATTTGGAATGATTTTATAAGTCATTCATCCACTTGATAACACCATGGGCAAACAGGGAACTAGACAAACAAGGTCTTTGAACTTAAATTTTTATGATGATCAAATGAGCTCAAATTCCAATCTCCACCGTTCATTTTAGAGATAAGGACCTTATAAATGACTATAAACATTTTCACTAAAATTGAATATGATTTGATATGGTGATGCTTGACTTGATGATGAGGTAGCTGGGCAGGAATTTAGGTAGATTCTGCCTCTAGATGTCCGAATGTTTTTTTATAATAGACATATGAACTTAGAATTCAATCGTGACCATTCATATTGAAGATCAGAACGCCTTGATCATATAGAAAAAATTTCAAAAGGACTGAAGCTCTTTTGACCATCTGATCTTGAGCTAGAACTTGAATATGTTGTGATGACAATTATCAATGAATTTCATGTTTGATTTGCGATTTTATTTTGATAATTGATGGATTTGAGGCTCAATCATAACCGTTAGTATTGAGCATTATCAAGGCTAGAGTTTTCATAAAAAGACCGATCCGAATTTTTGGCATAGTCCTATTAACACATAGATCAACATTGAACGTAGAGAAGCGGTGTCCTGAATCATGGCCCACAGTCCTACTCTCTTCTATAGATCATGTAATCTTCAAATCTAATTCCAACCATTCAGATTGAAGACTAAACATGTATTTATCGTCTGAAAGAAATTTCAAGGCAATCAAAGATAATTTAGTCACCCAATGAATACCTTGATTGGAACAACACTATCAAGGAAACTTCCACTTTCAACACTTTAACATACATAAGGGTGTTTTTTTTTTTCTTATTATTATTATTTTTGATTTTTGATTTTTTTTTATTTTGATTTTTGATTTTTGATTTTTTTTTTTGGAAAATCTCAGGGACCGATGTATTTGCCTCAGGAAGCACGCTTAACTGTGCATGACCGGTCTACATGGAGCCGGACGTTCCGTCATAGACAAACACATGTCTCTTTATTTCATTGAACGAATTTTAGTACAAAAGTGAGTTAAATACAAAAATGCATAAAAATGAATGTTTTGCCTCGAGAAATACATTTAATTGTACATGACTAGTCAACCCTTATGAGGGACCAGACGTTCTGTCATAGGCAAACATCTTTACATTAAACATAATACTTCTTTAGGAAACAACCGTTGATGGGTGGCATAGTTCTTTCTCCGTTGGCGTCGATAAGTTGATATGCTCCTCCTTCATAGACAATCTCCACAACATAAGGGCCTTCCCAATTTGCTTTGAATTTGCCCCTGGCCTTTTTGTTGGTGATGATGGGTCTTTTGAGAACAAGGACCATCTCTCCTTTGGTAAAGGTCCGAAAATGAGCCATCTTGTTGTAGGCTTAAGACATTTTTGCTTTGTAGACTTTAAAATTCTGTTGTACCCCTAATCGTTTTTCATCAAGAGAGTCCAACTCATCCAAGCGGAGCCGAACATTATCTTCATTAGAAATTTCATTTTGTAATTCCATTATCAGGGAAGGTATCTTGATTTCAAGAGGTAAGACCGCTTCAGTTCCAAATACCAAAGAATATGGTGTGCATTGTGTCGGAGTCCTATAGGTAGTGCAATATGCCCATAGTATCTCAGGGAGTCTTGCATTGTATCGGAGTCCTATAGGTAGTGCAATATGCCCATAGTATCTCAGGGTTTTATTGAATGCTTCTGCCAATCCATTTGCTCTGGCGCTGTAGATGGAGGTATATCTCCAATCTATTTATGATGTTGTGCGAATCTCCAAACCTTGAAGCTTCTGAAGGAGGGGCCGTTGTCTGAAATAATTCTTATTGGAGTCCCAAATCTATATAAGATGTTTTCCCTGAAGAATTTGAGGACATTCTCAGTCTTGATTTCTATCAGCGGGATTGCTTATGCCCATCTAGAGAAATAATCTATTACAGCCAATATGAACCGATGTCCCGATGATGATGGTGGTTCAATATGACCGATTACATCTGTGCCCCAAACCTTAAAGGGCCATGAGGAGGCTGTGGGGTGTAAAGGATTTGGATGTTGATGAATAAAATCTTCATGTATCTGACATAGATGGCACTTTCTAGCATAATTGATGCAATCTCCAACCATGGTTAGCAAGTAATACCCTAAGCGCTTGATCTTGAGTCACATCTTGGGTCCGGATTGGTGCGCATTAGATATCCTGGAATGCACATCATGCATAACCTCTTGGGCTTCTTCATATGAGAGGCACCACAGAAGCAGTTGATCATATGATCTGCGGTATAATATATCATTTATGAAGGTGAATCTTAGGGCTCTTCACTTTATCTGAAGACCTTTTGATTTATCCTCAGGGAGTTTATCATATTTCAAATATTATATGAACGGTTGCCTCCAATCTTCCTTTGGCATTTCGAGAGTGAAGACTTCCGCATTGCCCCCAGTACTTTCCTCTTCGACTTCATCGGGGATCGTACTAATGGGTCTTCTATTTCTTATGGTTATATGGATTTCTTCATAATTTGGATTCGCCAGCTCCTTGGCTACTTTCGCCAAAGAATCAGCTTCTCCATTTTCTGACCTTGAAACCCTCCTCAATTGCACTTGGGGGATTTTCTTCATTAGATTTTTGACTTTCTTATAATATTTAAGAAGTTCAGGTTTGTATATCTTATAGTCTCCTTTGACTTGCTTGATAATGAGTTGTGAGTCTCCAAATATGTGTATGTCTTGGATCCCCATTTTGATTACCAGTTCCAAACCAGCTATGAGAGCTTCATATTCTGCCTCATTGTTTGTACATGGCTTCGTGAGGCAAAGAGCATATCTGAGGATCCCCCTTCTGGTGTGACTAACATGAGTCCTATCCCAGCTTTAATTTCTGGAATTTGGAACATAAGTGCCGGTTTTATAGATGACGCTCCATCAAAGTATAGCCACCACCTTGCTTCTTCCACCATTAGTGTCTCTTCATCAGGATGATCAAGATTAAGTGGTGAATCATTGGGGAGAGGATGTGCTGCTAGAAAGTCTGCCAGTACCTATCCTTTAATAGTCTTCTATGGAGTATATGTTATGTCAAATTCCATCAGAATCAGTGCCCATTTTGCTAATCTTCTTGTAAGCAACGGCCTCGTCATAAGGTATTTGCGTGGATCTATTTTTGATATAAGTATTACTTTATGCGCTAGCAAGTAGTGTCTCAACTTCTTGACTACAAATACCAAAGCTAGGCAATACTTTTCAATTGGCGTGTATTTACTCTCAGCTCCTACCAATATCCTGCTAAGGTAATATAATGCATTTTCTTTGCCTTCTTCATTATTCTGGGCCAGTATAGCTCCCAAAGACAATTCCAATGCGGCAGTATATAAGATTAGAGGCTTTCCATGAATCGGGCCTGCCAGCACTGGTGGATTCAGCAAGTACTATTTAATGTCCTCGAATGCTCTCTGACAGTCATCATCCTATTTGAAAGTAGCATTTTTCTTGACCATTTTAGATAATGGCTTGCATCTTCCAGAGAGGTTGGAGATAAACCTCCTGATATATGCTAAACGCCCTTGGAAAGAGCGCAGCTGCTTCAGTGTCTTAGGATGAGGCATTTCTAGGATTGCCTTTATCTTGGAGAGATCTATCTCTATTCCCCGATGCCTCATAATGAAGCCTAAGAATTTCCTGGAGAGGACTCCAAAAGCACACTTCATGGGATTCATTTTCAACTTGTATTTTCTGAGGCGTGTGAAAACTTTCCTCAGATCATCAAGATGCTTGTCTTTGGAATTTGTTTTAACCACAAGATCATTCACATTGCATTCGACAACCTTGTGAATTAAATCATCAAATATTCTGGTCATAGCTGTTTGATATGTCGATCCTTCATTCTTCAGTCCGAATGGCATTATCCTATAGCAATAATGCTTATGGGTGTTCGGAAAGTAGTATTCTTTTGATCCTCCAGATGCATTTTAATTTGATTATATCCAAAATATCCATCTATTAAGGAGAACATCTCGTACCCTGAGGTGTTGTCGATCATGAGCTCCATAACTGGGAGGGGAAAATCATCCTTGGGACATGCCTTATGTAGGTCCTCGAAGTCTACACATATCCGTATTTGCCCATTCTTCTTTTTCACAGGGACTATGCTAGCTATCCAATCAGGGTATTTCTCTTCTCTGATAAAATTTTCTTCAATCAGCTTTTTTGTCTCTTCTATCACCTTTTCTTCCAAGTCAAACTTCATCTTCCTTGGTGCCTGTTTAACTGGAGTAGCATTAGGATCAATGGCCAGTATGTGAACAGCTACCTCATCATCTAACCCTGGCATTTCATTATAGTTCCAAGCAAAGCAGTCAATATACTCCTTCAAGAGAGCCTTGAATGATGTTTTTTCTTCTTCTGATTGTTGTGCACTTAGGAAAGTCGGTCTTGGGTCATCATGGCTTCCCAAGTCGATTTCAACCAACTCATCTATTGTTGCTTGCCCCCCGTCTTGTAGTTCGAGTGGTGCATTATTCATCTTTATTTCTCTTCCTCCTTCTGCAATGTTACCATGTAACATGAGTGCCCGAAAAACTCAGAATAGTCTATTCCTTTCTTGTCTATCTGTGCAGGATGCCACAATCTATGAAAGCTCTGATGTGGGCTCCTTGACCACTTGATTTTGCTCCCAAATCTATCAACTATTGTCCTGAGCTTGTTGGAGTAATGACTTGGGAAGTTTATGGGTTGAGCTTCATCATCTTCTATTTCTTCAATATTTAGGATATCATCATTCAAGATCTTTTTGCTTTTGTCCTTATAAAAGAAAATACTTCTTTCCTTTTCATGTCGAGCTGACACATAAAATGTCTTTAGATGCTCAACTATATTTACATTCAAGTCATCCAGGGATTTGTATAGCCTATCAGGAATCTTGGTAATGTACAATGCATTTTCTTCAGTAGATCTTTCAACTTGACCCTTACTTTGGTATATATTTGCATCACTCTCATCTTCTGATAACTTAGTGTCGCTACCAAAGTGAGGTGGCGCTGGTTCTTTTTCTGGAGCATAGGAGTAGTTTTGGCCATCTTGATCAAAGACTCTTCTTCTGGGCGTGGCAATTTGCCCCCTTTGGTTGATTTGGATGTGTTAAGATAATACCTCGCATCCTCATAGTGTATTTCATGGATGCCAAAGGGTTGGATCTCTCCATCAATTCTGAACTCTTCCCCATCCACCAAATACTTTGTGCATTGATGTAGTGTTGAAGGAACCAACTGGTTTTCATGAATCCATGGCCTTCCTAAGAGGGCTTTATAGGAAGTATCAGCGTCAATTACATGGAATTTCATGTTAGATGATATTTTTCAAAATTTGAGGGGGAGAGTGATCGATCCCAATGCCTTTTAGCTGTGCTGATTGAAACCCTGGATGATGATCTTCTCCGAAGATAAGTGACATATTTCAAGAGCCAATGCTCGAAGAGTGTTGAGGGTCATTAAATTCAAAGAAGACCCTGGATCAATCAAAACTGTGAAGGACACTGAAGATGCATGGGATGCATACAGGGCTTCTTTCATGTTAACCTCGGTGAAGTATGCTTGATAGTCCTCAAGATTTTATAGGGCATGTATTAAAGACTCCCTGAGTTCAGCTGACATCATCAATGCATCATACATACTAAGGAGTGCTGGGACTTTCTTCAAATGTGCCAAAATGTTGTAGTTTGACTTTTTCGAGGGTTTTTTTGGGGGAACCATTCTCTTCTTCAATCATCTTCCCTTTATCTCGATTATTTGAACTGGGAACCTGTCTTAGTTGAAGTTCCTTCCCAGTTCTAAGCTTTATCTGATGTACCCATTGTGGTGCCTTATCTTCCTCCTCTGGGAAGTTTAGCTCATCTTCTGAATCATCATGAGCAACTATGGCATAACATTCACCTCTTTCTTCAAAGTAATCCTCTGTGAGTATCAAATTTCCCAAAGAAACCTGTCCTTGCAACCATTTTTGGAAAGCGTGGCATTCTTCTATGGTGTGTCCTGCAAGCCGGTGATATTGGCAGTAGTTTGGATGACTATCAAGATGCATCACTCGACGTTTTTTGGGTTTAGGCAAATCCAATCCATTTTCTATAGCTTGATTAAAGAGCTCTTTCCTTTTATCTTTTTTGATAAATTTTTGTTTAACATTTGTTGCTTTAGCAATAGCTGGAGAATCCACGACTTCTGAGACAAAATTTTGTCCTGATGATTCTGGAGGATATGTCCCAGATTCATCCCAGTCAACATCTTCAATATGTAACTGTCGTAGCCTATTAGTTGACTCCTCTGTCACCCTTTGAATGAAAGCAGGGATGTCTTCAGCAGGCATGAATTTCCTCAAGACCTTATATTTTGGGTTCTTCGGGGTGTAATATGGTTCTTTTACTTGTGGGTAGGGCTCCAAGAGCTTGGCGTTCGCCTTCTTTACTCTCTCCCTGAATGCTATCTTTTTTCTCTGCTTCTTACTGACATAGGGCCTGCCGTAACGATCATATGACTCTTCTGGCTCAGAGAAGCTATCATATTCGTCATCATCTTCTGGGTTATATAGAGGTTCCCCTCCTGAAATAACCCTGCAAGTCTCCACTTGCACATCTTCTTCATTTTTAATTTTCTCAGTTAATTCCCCGAGTAATTCTTTCACTTTTTCAGGAAAATAATCTCTAAGGGTAATTAGAACTCTTTCCTTCTGTTCATATTCTTCAAGAGTCTCTATATACTCCTCAATAATGGATTTCTTGTGCTTTGATTGTTCATGCTTTTGCTTTCTTTTCTTGTTGTTCTTCTTTAACTGTTTTATCTGGTGACCTTTATGAGGTTGCTGAGAGCATTTCCAAATGATCCCTGGCAGTTCAACCAACTTCTTTAACATCTTTATTGATCTTTTGGATATAAATACTTCCCATAACTCTTATGGAACAGCACAAGGTTTGTCATCTTCTGTCGATGTAAATATCACTTTGTTACCAGCCACTGTGACTTCCCTTTGAAATGACTCCTCTGGGTTTAGGGTAGTCACATAGAGTGTATGTTCAGCTAGTTGCTCGAATAAGACATTCTTTGAGAGTGTGATTTTGCCCTCTTGGTATTATCGCTCGGTCCAGTCCTTGAAAACATAACAATCTTCTATTGTATGTCCCAACACCCTATGATATGGACTGTAATTGGGATGATCTGTCTTGCTTTGTTCTTCAAGTCTTTTGCATTCAGGGAGCTGTAGACCTTCTCTCAAACCATCTTTGAAGATTTTATGTACTTTATCTCTTCTGAAGGAATACTTCTTATTCATCCTATCCTTCAAGGAAGAAAGAGGTCTTGACTCATTGTCAGCGCTACCTAAGTTAGGTGCCTTAGCTTGTTCTGGCTTATGGGGCTCCACCATGCTTTTCCCTTTCTTAACATTGAAGATTGTAGCAGTATACTTAATACCTTCTGTCTTCTTGGATTAGTCTCTATCATTCCTTGAGGGGGTCTGGAAATTGGACAACACCTTCAGGTTGGTCCTTTCCAATTTCGTAGCTTGTGAGATTAAGCCTTGGAATGTAGTGATGCCAGATGTACTTAGGAAAGGTGACATCCAACTATCAATGTTTTCGAGCAGTAAACCCACTGCCTGCTGCTCATCAAGTGGTTGTTCACATTTAATGATCAACTTCCTCTATCTCATAATGTAATTGACTACTTTTTCATCTTTATTTTGACGAGTGGCTGCGAGGTCAGCAATTGTGATTTTGTCACTTATGCCCTCAAACCGTACTCGAAATGCATCTTTTAACTGCTGCCATGTTTGAATCGACTAAGGTTACAGATTTGCATACCTTTCAAATGCTACTCCTGTGAGACTTATAGAGAATTGTCTGAGAAGTAGTGACGATTTCGCACTTGTATCTCCACAAGCCGTCACAAAATGAGCCAAATGTTGGTCAGGATTGCCAATCCTAGTAAATTGCTTGAATTTAAGAACATTATATCCCTTGGGGTAAGACACCAGGTGGTGGTAGCTGGGATATGGCTTGTCTCCATTTGCAAATGTCTCAATTCCCTTGGCTTGATTTAATTCAACAACTACCATTCGCTGTATCTCTTCCCGAGTCATTACAGCCGATTGTTCCTGAACGGGAACGTAAAAGGTTCCCCCATGTTCTACTGGCCTGAAGGTTTCCTTTGGATGAGGTGTTGGACTTCTCGACCTCTGCACATTCTCCTTAGGGAACCGTGGAGTTACCCCTTGCTCAACTGGCCAAAGAGTTTCTCTCGGCCGTCGAGTTGGACTCCTCGATCTTCCTACTTGTTCAGGTCAATTTTCCATTAGGACTTTGATTTATTTCTGCATTTGTAACATTTACCCCATCACCATTGCCATGTTGTCATTGAGTCTTTGATATTCAGTCTCACGGTGTCCCTTTTGAGGAACAAAGACATGTTCATCCTCTTCTTCTTCATTTAGAGGATGTGCTTCTTTGTGTTTCCTTGGTATATGGAGTGGTGGAAGGCTAGTCCCTATCCCTTGCTCCTTATGTGGTGGCACATGGCTGGAACCTTCTTCTCCATTTAGGGAATCTGCTGCTCTTCTACAGGATCTTGTAACAGGTCCCGGCTGTTCTTGTTCGGGTGCGGGATCTCATCTTGCTTCAGTGACCATCCGACAAGTGTGTATTTTCATATTTGCATCAGACATTTCTTCATCTTTCATTTCCCTTCTTCATTGAAATTTAGACTTGTTAACCTTGGGTTGATTTCTTGTAGGAGCTAAACAGTCAAACACCGTCTTCTGCGCTGTTGAAATCAATTACTTCTTCTTTTGATAGAATTCTTTTGGTCTTATCTTCTCTGACTGCAGTTTCCTTGATGTTGTGTAAGTCTTACAAAGGTTTTGACCAAAGGAATTCCTGTGATAGGACTTTGGAGGTCTACCACCCTTGTTTTCACTCAGTTGGGGACGTAGGTCTGCAGTGGTTGCGTTCTTCTTCACCGAGTTAAGAGATTCGAATGAGTAGTTGAAGGTACTAGTTTGATTATTTTTGTATCCTTGGAATGACACAAAATCCAACTTTTGTTTTGGAATTTTGACTTTCCTTTGTGTGAGCCTTGAAAACACACTTTTCTTCTTTGGTGTGTCTTCATCAGATGAGTGGAAAAGTCCACTTTCCCGCCCCTTTGCTGTAATGGTGAAAGCGGGTTCATTATCATCATCATTCATAGAAATTACCCTTTTAGGGTGGGATAGCCTCTCAAATGCAGATACTCTTGGTGCTCCCCTGACAGCAGCATCCTCGCCAGTTGCAGGAACAATCACATTAGGGCGACGACCTTTGGATGGAAGCCGTGGGACTGTCAGGTTCTCCTTCGAAGGTGCGGGTCTCCTTACGAATTGCACCGACTCAGATATGGTGCCAAAGGTCAGCTCAGCTCCTGCAGCTTTAGTGTTGAAGGTGCAGATGAGCAATTGAACCTCAGTTCCTTCGCCAAGGAAAATTGTGAGTTTCGGGCTTCCAGAGGTGGTTTAGTTTTTTAGTGTCATTTGTTCTTGGTTTCCTGTAAAATAAAAAGAAACATTATTAGATTTCTTTCATAGGATGTAGGAACAACGCCTTCACTTGTACTTTTGCCTCAAAGATGGGAGGAGAAATGAAGTCACACCGGGCGTGTCAGAATTTATGGGATCGAAAATACGCGTCTGGCATCATGAAGAAGACACCAGATGATATATCGAAGCACAAATATCATTTTTTTTTTGTTTTGTGGTTCTTCCATTTCTAATAGAGGCAAGCCTCTATTATTAATTACCCCAAATTAAAATCTTAGGAACCTCCGATTAAGGGCAAAAGTACAAGTAAAAGAATAAGAAGATTTGCGAATTATAAATCTTGTCATTTTATCATATAAACATATTTATTACATCACTTATATATATACACATATTTTTTATTATTACTGCTGCTTGTGCCTTATCACCGCGTCGCATGCCTTATTGCCTTCTTTCAAATAAATATTTCATGACCGCCTTATAATTTTTTGCCGTTGTGAAATGAATAAGTCGCCGCTACTTATGCCTTATTACTACGTTACATGCTTGACTAGCGGTTGTATGCGCTATGCATCTTGTTATCACTTTGAAATTTATCATTGCCTTTGGGATATAAATTTAAATCATTGACTAACCCACGGTGTTGCTTTGGATCGCAAGAAACGTTGTTCAAATATCATACTTATGTCTCTCTCATATGATGGGCCACGCTTTTCAAATTATTATTATCATCAACTTTTTTTTATTATTTTTTTATTATTTTTATTATTTTTTATTATTTATTTATTTATTTATTTATTTATTTTATGCATGCATGAGCCACATGAATTGAGATTTTTCTTTTATACTAAAAGGAGGATGGCATATTCCAATTGGTTTCCAAGCTTAATAAAACCCCAATGAATATATTAAAATATATTTTAAAGCTTTCACTGCTCTTATTTGGATTCACGGTAGCAACTAATAAACTCCAAAAATTTTAAGTATGAAAATTGCAATCAACCGAGAACCAGCACAGAAGCCAAGTAATATGCAGCTTTTGTACTTGACATGAGAGTGCATGTTATCTCAATTCATATATATATATATATATATATTTATATATTCTCTTCTAAAATGCCTGGAACTATCCACTCATTTTATTTTTCTTTAGATGGCGGGCTCGCCTTTATGCATGTGAGCATGTTTCTCATTCTTTTATTATTATTATTATTATTATATATATATATATATATATATATATATATATATATATATATATATATATATATATATATATATATATTATTATTATTATTATTATTTTCAATTTCATGCACGTATGCATGCTTTTCTCATTCTTTTATTATTATATATTTTTATTATTATTTTTTTAATGTCATGCACGTATCCATGCTCCCCCCAATTTTTATATAATTGGCATTTCTTTTTAAAAGCTCGGACATTTTTTCTATAATTACGCATGCCCATTCAATGGTTGAAATGAAATCATCCATAACACAGAGAGAGCCTTATGAACTGGTAACAGAGGGGTGGTAATGGTGCACTGGCTGGAAGGATCAGGTTATACAGGATAGACACATCTTATGGACCTCTGTAGACAAATCAAAACGCCCTCCTCTGGCAAGCACGCCATGGAGGTCCGAAGCTTAACTCATTCTCCCGGACATGGCCTTCAGTTTCCAATGACTTGACCTCCTTCATTAATATGGATAACCGAATTTCATTTTCCTTCAAAGTGTCTTGTAGTGCACTTATCGCTGGGCTTAAACAATATTCCATCAACTTGCACAGTATGGCCTGGTAGGCCGAATCGAGATGAATGAAAGTAAGAGGGTGTATTTTCCCATCTTGTAAATTATGTGAAATATCTTCTTTATATGCTGCTTGGTCCTCTTTGAACAATTCTTCTTGCAAATCTGTGAATGAATTTAAAGGATGTTCAAGCTTTAGCAGTGGAAAAGCTGGCACAACTTTGAGTGGTACTTCCTTCCTAACATACTCTGCACCACTTACTTCTAGATTTGATCGGTGCAAAGCTTCATTTATGCTTGGTGTCATGTCCATAGAATCTGTATCAGCTATTGTGTCAAACATGCTATCACCTGCATACGCTACAAGAGAATTTCCGCTATCTCTTTGCTTCCCTGAATAATTGATGTCCAAATGAGAATAAGAATTCTCCAATGCTGAAGATCCTTCCCCAACCTTTATAGCTTTGGTCTCTCTTGAATCTGCAATGTCCTCTATACTTGAACTAGTGCTAAAAGGTGTAACATGCATCTCTTTTCTGTTCAGGGATTGAAATGCAATAACCTGAATCCTCCCAACTTTTGCGCATCCTCACTAAAGCAAGAAAATATCAGCCTAATAGAACCAGCATCCAGCGGCGACCTTTTGTTCTATTCTTCTTCTTTTTTCATTCTCTTGTCTTTTTTTTCTCTTCTTTTTTTTTTTTAAATCTTCTTTCTTTCTTTTTTTTATTTTATTTTTTTTATTGTTTAGGCCGGTCCTCCCCCGGCTTCCTCCTCCTTTTTTTCTCTTTATTTTTTTTAGTCTCCTCTCAGCTGGTAGTAATTATGGTGACGGTGATGATGGATGACAATGATGGCACCAACGTCGGGCACCAGTAGCGGCGAGCAGTAGCAGTAGCAGCGGCCAGCGGCAAACAGCATGCTTGGCGGCATTATTTCAGCCACTCAAGCAGCAACGGCGGTGTAGCAACAGCAACAACGACGAGCGGTAGCAACGGTGATGGCGAGCAACAGTGATGAGCGGATAGCATGCTTGGCGCCACTATTTCAGCCACTCAAACATGCAATAGCGGTGTAGCAACAACAGCAGGGACGAGCGGTAGCAACAGCGACGGCGCAGCGACAACAAGTAACGGCGAGCAACAACGAGAGTTCTATATATATATATATATATATATATGAATACGGGGAGAGAGAGATCTGCACCTTTCTTCCTCTTCTTTCCTCAAAATTTTGTTTTCAAATTTTTTCTCTCCCTTCTTTTTTTTTCTTTCCTTCTTCCTCTCTTTTAAAAGAGATCCCTCTCATCCTTATTCCGATCCCTTCCCGTGAGATCACGACAATAGATATGATCGAATTTAAATTTGAATTTAATTTAATTTTTTTATTATTTATATATTATTATTTTTATTTTTTATTTTTATTAATTTTTTTATTTTATTTTTTTTAAATTTTATTATTATTATTTATATATATTTATATATATATATATATATATTATTTCAAAATCGAAATTTGAAGTTAGAAATATTTTTTTATATTATATTATATTATATATATATATCTTGGTTCGTCCCCCTTTTTTAAAAGATTTTTTTCCTTCATTCTTATCTCAGATCTTCTCGTTCTTATCCCAACCCTCCGTGGAATCACAACCACAATAGGATAAGGTCAATTCAATTTTTTTTTAATTAATTTCAAATTTTGAAAATTTTGATTTATTATTTTTTTAAATAATAATTTTATTTATTTATTTTATTATTATTTTTATTTTTATTTTTATTTTATCATTTTTTAAATTCAATTAACTCAATTTGCCTCGAGATATGTGTTCTCAAGGGCAATCTTGTAATTTGCATTTATGCCTCAAGATAGATTCTCAAGGGCAATTTTGTAATTTCCATTCTTTTATTTGACTCGAGATAAGATCTCAATGGTAATTTCGTAATTTGCATTTTGAATTTGCCTCGGGATTTGCATTCTAGTCCAAGACAATCAAATAATCAATCAAGATTAAAATTAGGATTTTTTTTTTTTAAATAATTCCAAAACATAAGCAGAGTAATAAAACAAGTTTAAATTTTATTTAACTTAGGATTTGAGTTCGATAAGTACATATGTTAGATTATTTATATAAGCAGAGTAATGTAATAATTTTGCCGCACAAAGATTTTGTTATATATATTTTTTTAATTAATTGGGATAAAATAGTAAATAGTTTTATTTCTTAAGTCGCCCACAGGTATTAAGAAATTTAACTATTCACTAGTTTTATTAGGTGGAAAGTTGTGATTAATTATGATTGGTATAATAATTTTGTCCACAAGGATTTTATTATATTTCCACAATCAATCAAAATAAATAATGGATAATTTTTATCTCTTAAGTCGCCCACAGGTATTAAGAAATTTTAATTATTCATTAGGTTTAGCAATAAAGGTGAATCTATTATCTGTTTATATCTTTTCCCACAAGCATATTATGAATGACACTTGATTCATGTTTTAGGTATGGCTTGCATTGGTAAGCATACCAATTTGTTTGTTTACCTCACATTGTGTTGTATAACCATGGTTATTTTATTTATAATAGTTTTAGTTCCAAAGCTTTCATATGATCATTGAATGTTCTCTATTTAAGTGATGATAACTATATAGTTTGAAAAGATGAATTCTTATCTATTTAAGTATATGGGCAATGTTTACACTATTATGAACTTTGAACTACATATTGTTTTGGATACAAGTATTTAGAGGGTGATTGTCTTGTATAATTATTATGAGTGATGTGATTACTTGAGAATAATATTTATTAAAATCACATAACTACTGGTATACATAGTTCAATTCTTAAGTGTGAACATATTAAGGATTTGCTAAAGACTATTGATTTCTAATTTAGAACTTTGGATAAGTCATTTCTAGTATGCTAATATTAGAGTTATCATCAATAAAGTTCACTATTAATAAATGTGCAAAATAGCATATCATTAAGAAGGATAATGACTCATTTGAATCTCTTGAGATTGAGTTAATCTAGCTTTCTTATGTATCTTTCCATCAATAACTCTCTTATTATTACTTTAAAATCTCTTATAACACATATTAACCATTGTTTTTGACCATTTGTGTTTTATAATTAAAGGAGTTTGATGATAGAGAATTGTGAAAAGAATAAAGGACAATACATATTAAAGTTAAGAATAATAAAGAATCATAAATATGTTTCTTATGGTAAATTGAGACATATAAAGAAGGATTATTCTAAATATAGTGTGTGTATACTTAATCTCACATATATGAAATTCTTCTATATTGTGGTTATGAAGATTAGGATAATCTCCATAAGGAAAATCATCTATTATCGAGTAGTTGATACTTTTGATGTATAAACTTTGAATTTTAGTATGGATTACATACAGGGTAGGTAAACCAATAAAATGAAGTTAAAATGCCAAGAAGAATTTAGTTTGCAAAGTTGTTTGTAACATATGTGCATTTGGATTTCTTATATCAGATAAAATTTATAATCCATATGAGAGAAAATATAGACCCAATGACTATTACGTGTATTCTGTTGAAGATTGCCTAAAAGTCAATGGATTATAAAGTTTGTTATTTAATTTATATCACTAGAATTGCAGATTCGACAAATATAAATTGTTATGAATGACTTGATCAGTTGTAGTGATTAACCTATCAAGTTTTGAGGAAAATCATGTGGTTGTTATAGATAACATCTTTGAAGTTGAAATAAATATTGAATAACTTCTATTAAGGATCTAAGTCATGATCTAGTAGATCGATTTAGGTTATATCTAAAAGAAGTTATTGACTAATTTGTTAGGAAACAACCTCTTTAAGGTTATGGTGATGCAACTTTAAACAGATCAACTAGAATAAGCTTTATCTAGTGATTATGTTGTGTATCTATAATTTTGAGCCAATTGTAACTTTAAAAATTTTCACAAGCATTAATTAATTTTAGTAAAACTAAAAGATTGTATAAAGCCATAAAGTATGATATTGATTCTATAGCATGTTATAGTATTTGGGATCTTGTTGAGTTTCCATATAGGGTAGAAACTATTTAGTTTTGAAAATTAAACGTACTCATTAGGCAACATTATGTGATACAAGATAATACTATTTTGCTAAGGGATTTAGTCATATAAATGGAATAGATTACAAGAGATTTTTCCCATTTTTTTAATTGGTTTTTCATGTTATTATGACATTTGTTGCTCATTTTAACTTAGATGTGAAAATCGACCTTTTAATGAAAAATTTGTAAAAGAGGTATATGACCTATAGGATTTCTCTTTATTAAAGATAAGATTTTGGATGTGCAATTTAAGAAATTTACATAATTCTATAATAAGTCTTCCATTGGTAGTTTTTGAAATTTTATGATTTATCACTTCATTTAGTTTTGCAGAGAATAATGCGAATCATATATAAACCATATTAGTATATACCATATTAGTGGGAGCACATATGTATATTTTAGTTATATTTAAGATTATGTAGATATATTATGGGTGTATTAGGTGAAGTAATTACTCTCTAAAAGTTTTGGGTTGAATGATATAATTAAGGTGTCTTATGTCATTGACATTGAGCTCATAAAGTGTTATTTTGAGGCATTATAGTTTGGTCTCAAGAAATCTATATCTATAAAGTTTGTGAGAGATATCGGATGAAAATTTATTTACCTAATGCATAGTTTATTATTAATAGTGGTGTGTTTGAAAGAGAGCAATTAGAAACAATTCCATATGCTTAAGTTTGAGAAACCCTATTTATGTTCAAATTTGTTGAAAGCCTGCCATTGCAGTTGTTATTGGAATGTTATGAAGATGTCATTATGATCTTTTAGATTTTGAGAAAACCATAAATAGAGTGATGAGGTACTGGTAAGGAAGTATGACTACATGCTTATATTTATCAACTTTGATATTGTTGATTACTGGGATTATGATTTTGTTGGCCTTGTTGATCTTCTCAAATAAACATTCAATTACCTCTTATATTTGCCAACAGAGCAATCTTTTGAAGAAATACATTTCTTTGGTTTCTATTTCTTATGTTGAGATAATGTTGGTGGGTATATAGTTGAAGAGTTTCGTGTTTGGGCTACGATAGAGAACTTTTATCTCCAGACCATTGAGTTTGATTATTCAGTTATTTTGTTCCGGAACATATTAACACTGAATTGATGCATGCCAATCCTTATATGAAATGCATGAACTTTAGTTATTTAAGGATCATATGCAGAACAGATAGGACTTGGTTCTTTTCTGTAAACTTTTATTTGATAAGCTATATTAGATAGCATGGATCTTTATTAAAACTTGTGATTGTGTTTGGTTGTCTTCTTGTCAAGTGTATACATTAAGTTTGAGCAATGACAATTGTTAAGAATATGCATATTTATTTATGAGTTGGACCCGAATAAGCATCTGGCTTATTCATTAGGATAAAATACCATATATAGGTTTGCATTAAAGAAAGAGATTGCATCGCAATACATGGAAAGTAATACTCAGTTTATAACGATGACTTACTGCCATGATTCATGTAATTTATTTCTTTGATGTAGACATGCGGATTTATGGGTTAATGCGAATGGATATTAAGTTACCTATGATAATGTTGGACCAATTGGGAGAATGTTAGTTTGAATTCTATTTTGCATTAACTTCGAGATGATATTAATCTAATCTGAATTCAAACTAAATAAAGTGGTCCATGACTTTATCTAATAGAATCTTAAGTTAACTCTAATTGACACTTTGGATAATGATCTACTTAAACTTTGAGTAGAGCTAATCCTTTGATGGTAAGGATTATATATAGTACAGCACTAAAGGTCCTCGATCTAACACTCTCAAGAATACCGAGCCCCATCCACAGGAGAGAACGGGATAGATTGAAAAAGCCCTTAATTTCTTCATACATGGACTTAAAGACTCTCATTGTCTTCTACATCTTGCTACGGCTGGAGGTAATTCCATATATGATAGTACGATATAGATGTCATAATTAAGTTCTGATGAAAATTCTATGTATAGTACCCTAACCTTACCCACAAGTTGTTCCATATCACTACCAGGTCAAAAACTTGATCAAAAACAAACCACGCGAATGGTTTCATGCGTGTAACACCACAAGTATACGGGTCGTCAAGTAATACCTCGTGGGTGCGCACGAGGTTCGTATTCCTCAGGGAACGGTGAGAGGTTCCTTTTACTTCCTTTTCACTTAATTAATATCCTAACATCTATGGTGATTCTTCTAGTAGAATAAGTCTACCACTACATATTAACTACTAAAATACAATTGAGGAACTTGAGGTGCAATTGGAAGGAGTGGGTACCCATATGAGGATCCACTCAACACTTACTTTTGATGTAAAATAAAATATGGCAATGTTATTTAGTGATGGATTAGGGGAATACAGAGGCCTATTGGTCCTAATCTCTTGGCATCCAGGTTTGAAGCACTAGGAACTTAAGATAGAATTTTTTCCAACCTAGCCTCCTATGTTCGTCTTAATATCAAGAACCCGCTAAAGGGATAATCAAATCCTAATAAAAAAATCTAGCTATATCTAATCTCTTAGCACGTGCATTGACCTAAGAAAGCATGGATGTTCTAATGAGTGGGAATCTCTTCCTTGCAACATCAATACATTAATCATAAAGCAAACATACATTGAATGACAATCAACAAGAAAGAAGAATATATTGTTAATTAAAGTGAATGTTCACAAGTAAAAGCCTAGGTACATCAACATACAATTCCCCTCGAATTAGATCCTCTTATGGACATAGAATAATGAATAAATAATAAAGAATCCACAAGAAAAGTATAAAGAATCCTAAAACTAACTCCCTCCAATAGATCTCTGATGGTTGAGGTTGACAAGATCTCAAGGATGCCAAGAAGGCATTGAATCTCTTAGCATGTCCTCCACTATCAATACCCATTGACTCCCTCTTGAGAAATTCACTGGAATTAACTGAAATTAGGTTTAACCTTATCTCCAGCAGCACTACTCCCTAGAAATCTAGCCGCCTTTAACCAAATTTGGCAAAAAAATCCTTTCCAAAATAATAATTCTAGGGTTATTTATATCCTAAGTCCGCCACGGGGTCACAACATCCATTGTGATCAAAGTTAATTTCTTAGGCCATATGTCACGTCTTGGCACGGTTTGGCTCTGGGCATAGTGTGCATTTATGACGGCCGTTATATATATAACGACCGTTGTTGTGGTTGTTGTGACTTCTGTGATGTCTTCTTATGGATTTGCACATTGTCATGATCAGACTATAGCCGTGATGAGGCCATGGTGCTGTTCTGAAAGTTGTATTTTTGTCTGATCTACCTTAAATCCCCTCTATTTCACTTCTTGGGTCTTGAAATGCAATTAGATCCCTATGGTGAACAAAAGAATGCAATTTTTTACTATTTTGGCACTACACATATAAAATTTCATGCTAGATATAGTGCAAATGATATATAAAATATGCATGTTCAAGCACTTATCACACTGCTACAACAACCGTTCAACGTAGATGCTACTAGGTCATTAACGACTCCTATTGGCTGTATAGCACCCCAACCTTAACCACAAGTTGCTCCATATTGCATTCTCCATTGACAAGGAAGAGAATTAAAACAACTAGACATGGTTTATAGAGATGTCACCGGTGGCGAAGTTTGATAGGTTAGTGAAGTCATCTCTTGAAATTTACACCTTGTTAGTGCAACTTGACTCATAATTCTTCAAAATATATTCTCTGGATACTATAACATAATGTAGTGCACTGCCTAATAATTAGTGAAGTTCGTTCTTCTAATATTATCACAAATGGCAGCACACTCTCTAACAGTTCAACAAAGTCTATTCTCCCAATACTTTTATCTAATAATTCAATGAAGTCTATTCTCTCAATACTTTTATCCATTCTGGTGTGCTATGCAACCACATAGTGAAGTCTATTCTCTCAATACTAACATCCTACCCATCTTTTGTAGCATGTAAGGCCTCAAGTGTCTACCTAATAGCTCAGCGATGGAGTGAAGTGTGTTCTCTTAATACTATTATAGCTTGTAGTGCATTGTGTGACATTTTGGAAAAGTTTGTTCTCTAGAGACTTACAACTTCAAATGCTCCACCTAAAGGTTCAGCAAGGTATGCTTTCGTGATAGTGTTGTAACTTACAATACTCTTCCTAACAAGTTGGCTTAGTCAGTTCTCTTGAGTCTTATAGCTTATAGAGCTCTACTTAATAGTTTAGCAAAATATGTTGCCTTGAATCCATGTAACGTTAAAGTTTATCTCTCACTTTTTGCATGGCATAATATGTTGTCCCTTTATCATTAATAACAATCGGTATTTAGTTTATTGTTCTCCAAGCTTTTTGCATTCTCCCAATTGAGCTAAAAATACATTATGAGAGAGTGTGTCGTTCATTTCACTATGGGTGATGAGTTTTTCCTTCTTCTATGAATGGTGGTTCATTGGGCTTGTTGTTACTCTTGACCAATCTCCAACAATTCCAAGTACTCTTTTCAAGTAAGATTTTCGATTATAATCATATGAGGTGAATAAGATTATTCATCATAATAGGGTATCTTATCTCTCCTTATCAAGTGCTTCTCTGTCACCCTCCCCTATCTTATAAGGGAGGAGTAGAGTTTTAATAGTTTTCATCAACCTTTTCCAATCATAGCTTGTACCACTTGGTGATAGCATATTTTCATGCCATCTTCCAAGAGACCATCCATGTCTAGAGGAGGAATGCATGGAGCCTTTGTGCCATACCTGTACAATATTTTTTGGATGTACCTTGTCCATCAAGTGATCCATGGAACGGTTCCTTCTGGGTGAAAATACCAATAACTAATTTTGATGATAGCCCCCACGTGGATACTATCAATGATGTTAATTGTCATATGTACCCAACTATCTATGTGAATGAATTGAATGCCATTTATAATGCTAATGTTTCCATGAAGAATCTTTCATATTTGTTCAAATTTTATGCATCAAAGATGAACTTTGATAAAGAAAGCAATATTCTCCTCCAGGGAAGATGATAAATTGTATTGCTAATGCAATTTCTTTTACTTTACTTTTCTTTTGTTGTTTTTTTTTACTCTTTTTTGTAGTGTGCTTTTATCTTGGGTCATTAATTAGGTAAAAATGTAGTGTATTTCTTATATCTGATACATCTTATTTGTTGTTTTTATAGATTGTAAAAGTTTCTAACTGAGTATATTCGATTGATTTTCTTCTTTATTTTGCAGGTGAGATATTTATCTCCTTAGCAAATTGAATGAATACCACAACTTGTAGTGTACCATGTTTTTGCCATTGCTTAGAGGTTGTTACCAGATTAGTGTATAGACTAGGCGATTGTCTAGCATCTTTCCTTAACCACAATGTACGTAGCTAACCAGTCAACTCATTGGCTAGGGGAGTGTCTTGATTCTGACTCGCCTCTTCCTTAACCATAATACTAGGTTCTTTCTACTCTTAGCACACTCTCTACGAAGTCAGCATAACAACATGGCTACTACCTACCACTGGTCAGCGAATATCTCTACTCGGCTAAGCTAATGAAAAGGTAAATGTCTAGCACATGGCCCACCACATCCATAGTGAAAAATGTCATCTTGTCATGTCACCGACCCTATCCGTGTCCATATAACTTCCAGGCATTGGCATTCACTGTATTGCAGCTAATTCCATTGGTACTAGGTCGTAAGCCTTTTATAAGCCTGATGCATACTGTAAGTGCATGGGCCATCAAGAAGTTAATAAAATATCATTCCCACAAGTACTATGATGTCGATTATTAATATCTTGCAACTAAAGGTTATCTAGACAAATCCAAATAAGAATAATGAAGATGAATAGAATTAATTATAAATGGAGATAAAACTATTGAAGTATGACTACTGGCAAGGAGCGAGAATTCAGAATTCAAAGGATTCTAGGATTTGGTGTCACCTTAATGATAAAAAAAATATCTTATATGACTCTCTCAATTAAATATAATTGTTTGAAAGTGGTTTACCCTAAAGTACTCACTATTTCCTTTCAGAATATAGAGAGGTTTCTTAAATTTTGAAAAGATTGTGAAAATCATTCCTAGTATAGATTTTCCTACTTTGATAAAATTATGAAAATCTTTCCTAGTTTAGATTTTCCTATTTTAGAGAAGATTTTCTAGGAATATTTGAAGGATAGTTTCCTTAGTTAATATATTACATATTTTATTAGCTGTAAATAGTTGTCAATAGCTATCTTTTAGAAGATTGTAAATCCTATAAATTATGTTGTACTCTAGCAATTATTCTCAATGAAGGAATTAACATTTTTTTCCTCAAATCTTATATGGTACCAGAGCTTAAGATTTAGGACTGAAATTTTGTTTATCAACCATGGTGAAAAATTCAGAAATCAGTCCTCTTTCTTTGTCTCCTTCTCCCACAGTAACCTCTGTCAAATCCATTACCACTAAATTGAACGCATATGCCTCCATCCACATCACAACTGTTAGATTGAATGGCAGGAATTTTTTAGAGTGGGCTTAATCGGTGAAACTAGCCATAGATGGCAGGAGGAATCTGGGTTTTTTAACAGAGGAAGAGACAAAAACCCGAGGAATCTGATCCTTTGTTCCGAAAATGGGGATAAAACTCCCTTATCACCACTTGGCTCCTTAATTCCATGGAAGCGTCTTGATGAGTGCATTTCATATTATGTTTATCTACCCTAAATTCATCATTTTACTCATCGTTTAGCATGGTTTTGTGTATATTCAGTACTAGAGGTGGGCACGGGCCGGTTAACCGGGCCCGCCGGGTCTGGTTCACTGGAAGCCGGACCCGAAACCGGCCCGTGCTACAGGGGAGACCCGCCGGGCCGGGTTGACCCGGCCCAGCTTATCACAGAACCCGCCGGGTCCGGGCCAAGCCTGTTTGACCCGACGGGTTTTTGTAAATAACAAAAAAATGTGTCATGGATGGGGTTTGATCCTAGGACCTCTCACATGGGAAAATAACATTAACCAATTGGCCTACAACTTTTTCTTGTTTTAGTTTAAAACATAAATAAATATAAAGAAGTTACAAAATATTTTTTTTAAATTTAATCCCAAACAACAAAAAATTTAAAATAATTTATAATAATTTAAAAAATTTTATGACATATCAAAATAATTTTAAAAAGGATAAAAAAAGCTACATTTTTAATTTATTTATCTATCAAATTAAATTATTAGCACACCTTTTTAAGTGCAACAAAATATATATATCAAGTAGTATTCTTATTTTTTAAATTGAAGTTATCATCAACTTATTTATTTATTATAATTAGGGTTGGCTCTAGATTTTACTTTGGTCTCTGACAATAGGGTTATTATTGTGCTTGTCATGTTGTTATTGAAAAAAAGTTACAAATCAAAATAATATGGTGTGAACCATTATTCAAAGATATTCTTTTTTTTACTAATATATTTTTTTATAAATTGATTTACATAATTTAAAAACAATTTTTTGTAATTTTATTTTTTATTTTATAAATTGAAACAAAATAATCTAATATATATGTGACAAATAAGAGTGCGCTATTTAAGAGAATTTAAGAGTGTGCATATGTAGAGATTTAGTGCTTATGAGCCAAAAGACAATTAACAAAATAATTATTTTTTAAAAAAATATTTATGAAAATTTATTGTTTGATACTTTGATATTTTACTAATTGATTTGTATACTTTTTTAATTTATTATATGGTTTTTTAATTTTTTATAAATTAAATATATAAAATATTTTGATTCATATCCTACATCTATCTATATATAATTCTTTCCAATAAATATTAGAAACAAATTGTAGCTCAAGTGGTTGGGTTTTTGCTATCCAAGTTAAAGATAGGGTTCAAATCCCATGACCAACAAGTTCTTAGTATTAAAAAAAAACAAACAAAAACATTAAACCGGGTTTGACCCGCCCCGCCGGGCCCAACCGTTTTTTGACCCAGGTCAACCCTCCGGGTCACGGGTTGGGAAAACCACAACCCGTAACCGGACCGCTCTGATGACGGGCGGTTACGAGTCAATCGAACCGACCCGCGGGTTATTGAACCGGCGGGCGAACGCAGGCGGGCCGCTTTTCCCGGACGACCCGTGCCCACCTCTATTCAGTACTATTCTGGGTATAGTTGTTCCATGTACAAGATTTAGGGGTTCGATGCAATTTGGAGTGAAATCGGGGATGAAATGAGCAAAGAACAAAGATGATTGCTAAGTGCTCAAGCTGAACACGGGCAGAGCACGATCGTGTTGTGTCCCACTGATTATCTCTACTTAGAGGATTGCTCAGCAAACTCAAGCAGGAGGGTGCTCTTAGGCCAAACATGGTCAGAGCATGAGCGTGCTCCCTCCCACTAGAACATCCAGGTGAGCGCTCAGTCGATTCACTCAAAAGCCTAACTGAAGAACACTACAACAAATTTGTCAATTATTGACATATGTGATAATGTCATAAAATAATATATTTTTGTCACTAAATTTTTTTTGTGACGCTTTGTTGCCGTCACCACATTTTGTCGCCTTTGCTCCGTCAGCTAAAGGGTTAATGTGACGATTACATGTTACGTCACATAATGATACCTTTTATGTGATCGAAATTATCATATTTTTACCTATTTTTATAATCATTAATGACATGCATTTTTATCACTAAATGTTGTGTCAAACTGTCATAAAATGTTATGAATTGTCACTAAATATAAGGTAAAGTTTTATCATTTGTGACATTCCATTGATTTTCAAATAATAAATAATAAAAATATTTGTCACCATTTCAAATAGAATAGCGTCATAAAAAGTGGTTAACATCACTATATATTGTTAAAAAATTATAATATTTAGTGACAAAAGTCTATTTTCGTGATGATGAAAATGCGTCACTAATAAAAATATGCCATAAATTAATTTTTTTGTAATATCACAATTAATTAAATATTATATAGTTTGTAATATTTTTATAATGTCACAATCAATCATGTTTTTATGATGTATTTGTAATTTGTGATATATTTTAGTGAATATTTTTAATAAATTATATAAATTATCAAAAATTTAATTTTTGATAATATATCATAAATAAAATTAAATCAATATTATTATTGCAAAAAGAAAAATAACACAATTATCATAATTTATAGTTAACCTTATGGATTAACAAATTTCAATTTCGTAAAATTTCAATAACATTAAAAACTTATAATCTTAAGTAAATCATATCAAAATAGATAACTATTCTTCATGCAACTCTTGTGGCATTCGTGTTTATGGTGTTTTGTTGATGTAGAGCTTGCCTCATTAAAACCTGAAATAAATATTTTTAAAATAATAAATATTAATTTATAAGAAGAGTAAATTAACAAAAGTAAAGTTCAAAATATAATTATATATACATACATATATACTAATATGCATCCAAAAAATTAATAAAAAGCACAATAGATAGTCATAACAAAAAAATTAATTGATTAATGACAAACTTTAAGAATTCAAAGTGCTAATGAAACAACTATAGAAATTATAACAATAATTCCATTATAAAAATAATGATAATTAAAAAAATACATAAATTAATCAAAAAAACACAAGAATCAATATTGTTAGCAACCTTTTTGGAAAGAAAACTTTTAATCTAATGATTGTAGCCGATGTCAACCTCTTTCCCATTCAAATATTCCCTTCTCCAACGGAACCATTATCACTACAAAACCCATAAAATTAGAAGCGAATCAAGCAATTATAAAAAATTTATGAACTAATTGCATTTGGAACACTAATGCAAATACTAAAAAGATTCATGAGATCTTTGATGAAGTAGGAACTTACACAAGCATTATAAAAAAAAATCAAGAACTTAAAAACAGTGGAAGTGTGCCTTAAGATGGAGGCAACAATAAAATAAAAAATAGACAGTAGTATAGACATTGAGAAAGAGAAATATAATGTACCTTAGTAATGATGAGAGAGAAAAGAAAGATTGAGAAAGAATAGAAATTGAGATAGAGATTTATATAGAATTTTGTTTTTAAATATAGAATTTTGTTTTTAAATTTTTTTATAAACTTTAAACTAAATTTAGATAAATTAAAATTATTCAGAAATTTTTATAGGATATATCTTTTTATTGAATGAAAATCTATTCAAAGTCTATATTAAAACTAACATATTTTTATATTTTTTAATTAAATTCGCAATAATTTTTTTAAAAAAATTATTAACAAATTTAAACTAAATTTAGATAAATTAAAATTATTTAAAAATTTTTATGGGATATATCTTTTTATTGAATGAAAATCTTTTCAAATTCTATATAAAAACTAACATATTTTTTTATATGTTTTTTTAATTAAATTCGCAATAAATTTTTTAAAAAAATTATTAACAAATTTAAACCAATGAAACTTGAATTTTTAAATTATCGTTTAAATATATTTTCGCAATAATTTTTTAAAAAAGCATATAACAAATTTAAATCAATGAAGTTTGAATTTTTAAATTAATCATTGTAGTTATAAAAAAACTTCTTTAATATCTATATAAAAATTACTTCAATAATATAAAGGTCTTTTATAATTTAGTCCTTATTAATAAAATAAATTATAATGTATATGAAGGTGTTAATATAAAATATCTCTAATAAAATCTTTAAATATAAAAAAATTCAAAAAGAGATAAATAGAGTTATTTGAATAAAAAAATAATTTAAACTAAATCAATATGAAATTAAACGAATATGGGGATGCTACATCCCTATCTTCACAATTTTTTTTGAAAATAAACAATGTAGAAATTGATAAATATAGTTTAAAAAAAATTATATTTTTAGGAAAAATATTTGCAAAAAAAAATGTTTTTTATCCCCTTGCCCCTAGGTATTAAATTGGTTTATATAACATGAAAAAATTTATATTCTTTTGCAAAAAATATATTGTTTTGCTTTCTCAAGTTTTTTAACTTGCAAAAGCTATTTATATTGTATAAAAATATATGATTTTAGAAAAAATATTTGGAAAAGTCTTTTATTTGCTTTTATATTCGAAAAATTGGTAAGCATGATATTGAAAATTATATTTTATAAAAATATTTATAAAAAAAAATTGTTGTTTGGTTTATTAACGTTTTGCGTGACCCACCTAAAAAAATTATTGTTATGTCCTTACTCATATCTATGTCAATTTATATAAATAATTTTTGTTATATTTTTTTCTCCTAAATTAATTGTAAAGCATATAAGAATGTTTACGTCATTTAGCATTTTATCTTTCAATGGTATTTAGCATTTAACTACTGATTATTAGTGAGAGATAATTAGTGTCATTAAATTTAGTAACAAATAGTGACATTATTCAATATCATCAAGTAATGCGATATTTATTTGTAACAATATTATAATATCATTATTACTTATATTTTTGGTGACAAACCTATGTGTCACAAAAAAATAAATTAAGGTACATAAAAATTCAAATTGTCGTTGATAATATATGTTAATATTAGTAACATTATTTAAATTTAGTTTAAAAACAACAAATTTAAAATTTGTCACGAAAAAATATTATATTAATGACGTACTATATTTGTCACTTAATATTTAAACCGTCACTAAAAGTACAAGTGCATTTGGAGCTAATCATTTTGTGACAATATCATGTGACAATTTAAAGTATTGTCACATAAAATTATCAAACAAGTAAAATGAGTGACTAAATAATGATTTCGTCACATTATGTATTTTTTTGTGACAAAAAACCAATATGTCAAAATTAAAATTGTCACTAATCATCAATTTTGTTGTAGTGGAAACACGGTCTAAGCACAACCGTGCTTAGGCCTTGTCGAGTCAGAAATTGCCTTTTTTACTCCAGATTTTAGAGTTTCACTCTCATCTTGGTTCGGGGATTCTCTTCTCCACTCAGAGGACTTTGAGGAGAGTGAAGATCATTCTTCACCACACATTCTAATTGGATCAAAGATGAGTTGGAGGCACAAGGAAAGTGGGGTTAGCATATCGGAGCTCGGCTAAGTAGATTTATCTAGTGAAGAAAGGGAGTCATGTCTACTTCCTTTGGTTCTTTCTCTTTATCTTCCTTGTTGTACCCGTTCATGAGGGGCTAACCATCCACGGTGCCCCAGGATGTGAACTATGATGCTTTGTATGCTTTGACTACTTGCATTTAATGTTTACGGAATTCTTTTGCTTCATGTGTTAAATCTTGTGTTGCACAACTCGATGCGTTTGATGTGCACAGTTACTTTTATAAAACTTGGTGTATGGATTACCATAGTTGTAGTTACCTTGTGTGATTGCAAAACTTGATGTTTTTAATATGCACAGTTATCTTGGCAAAAGTTGGTGTATGTGAGAACCATATATGCAACATTGCTTTTGAGCACACACTTGAATCTTAAAATGTACGTGGTAAGCTTTAGAAGCAAGTCAGCATGCTATAGCTCATTGGAATCAACCCAGGGCATTGCGCTCTTGTTGGCAAAATCTCCATCTAAATCACCCGACATCTCCACCTGTTATTTCCTTGTTTGTTTAATTCTTTTCTTTTAACCAAGCCAATTCTTACTCCACTAGACATCGGTGGAAGAGTTAATACTTTAAGTCCAGTCCCTGAGGTTCCACAACCCTACCCCTTACGGGGTACCACTTTACTACTTGTTCACGACCCGTACACTTGCAGAGAGTGTATCACGTCTATTAGAAAACCCTACATCTTCATGTCTGCCAAAGAAATATGGGATGCAGTTCATGAGACCTTTTCAGACGTGGAGAATCATTCACAGGCTTATGAGTTGAAAACCTGGTTATGGAACTCTAAGCAAGGAGAAACTGATATTACCATATATTACAATAATTTGCTGGCTCTTTGGCAGGAACTTAATCTATGCTATAATGATGAATGGGAAAATCCCAAGGATTTGGCATGGTTCAAGAAACATGAAGAAATTGATCTAGTTAGCTAGTGTAAATGCAAGATTTGATGATATTAAAGGATGTGTTCTAGGCAAGTGCCATTTTCCTTCTATTCGTGAGGTCTTCTCCAAACTCAGATAAGAAGAAGGACGGAAATGAGTCATGTTATGCCCCTCTTCACAACCTGCAGAACTTGAAGGATTGGCCTTAGCTGCCCATGGTATTGATATTGCTTCTAATAAGAAGAAATTAAAAACATTGGTGTGAGCATTGCAAACGGCACTGGCATACTAAGGGATCTTGCTAGAAACTTCATAGGAAGCCACAAAACTAGCAGCCAAGTTGGAAGAAAAAACATGAAGGAGGAAGAGCTCTAAATACTATGTCTGAGACCACTGCAAAGCCTAATTCTACTGCAGGACAGTCTCAATCTCCATTCACCATAGAACAAATCAAGCACCTTTTTATACTCTTTAAATCTCCATAGTTTTCTAATCTTTCTGCCACTTCTTCTGCCTCTTATGCTCATCAAGGTAATCAAGCTCCCATTGCCTTTCTATCCTCCAATATTTTTGGCCCTTGGATAATAGATTAGGGTGCCACTGATCATATGACCAGTTGTTCATATTTATTTTCATCATGTAGTCCCTGTGCAGGAAATAAAAAAAATTAAGGTGGCAGATAGCTCATACTGGGGCAAAGCCGGGATTGGTTCCATCAAAATTTCTTCATTTCTAATATTAAAAGATGTATTACATGTTCCTAGATTGTCATGTAATTTACTGTCAATTAGTAAATTAACTCTTAACCAAAATTGTCGTGCTAATTTTTTTCCCATCTCACTGTGAATTTCAGGACTTGGCCTAGGGCCAGATGATTGGCAATGCTAAAGTAAGTGGTGGACTTTACTATTTCAATGATGGATCTCTTCCAAAAGATTTTGTTTCAACTACTTGTTTAGGTGTTATTTCCGGTTCTAGTGAGAATGATATTATGCTATGGCATTTTAGGCTAGACATTGAAGTTTTCATTATTTAAAATGATTGTTTCCAGGTTTATTTTCTCAAAAAGATCCATCTTACTTTCAATGTGAAATTTGGGCATTTGCAAAAATGCATAGATCTCCTTATAATTCTCGGCCATATGTTCCTTCAAAACCATTTTCTCTTGTGCATAGTGATGTTTGGGGACCATCTAGAATTCCAACAATTTCTGGAAAAACATGGGTTGTCACATTTATAGATGATCACACACAATTAAGTTGGTTTTATCTAATGGAACATAAATATGAAGTGAAAAATATTTTCAAAAACTTTTACAACATGGTTTGTAATTAATTTGAGACTAAAATTAAGATTTTGAGAAGTGATAATGGTCGATTAACTGAATGCCCTCAAAAGTTTTACACTTTACAATGCAATACAAAAGTTTTCCGAAATTTTCCCACACTCTAGAATTCAATCCACTTTGCCAATTAAAATCTTTGGTTGCACAATTTTTATCCACAATAAGGAATTAAACAGAGGTAAATTAGATCCTAAAGTTAACAAGTGTGTTTTTCTTGGATATTCTCCAAACCAAAAAGGGTACAAATGTTATGATCTTGAAAAGCAAAAATATTTTGTCACCTTTGATGTTCAGTTTTTTTAGAATGATTCATATTTCTAGCCTCATCTTCATGGGGAGAAAGAATAAGCAGATTCGGTTTTTAGGTGAGAGGAAAATATGGAAAGTCAAAATCAAAGTGATTTATTTTTCAATGAACAACTTTCTCATGAAACTACCTTGCATACTTCAGATTCTTTACCTCTTTTAAATGGGACCCAGGATTCTCCAAGGAATAGGTTTGATTTACAAAAAAATTCTGGTGGTTTGACATTATGGATCTTCATGAAAATAATTCTTCCGATGTTTTAAGTAATGAAAATATGGATTCACCTAATATCTATCCAACTAGCACTGAAAATAATACCATGAACAGATTTGGGATAGTTTTCTTAAGAAGAGAACCAAATTTGTGAAAATTGTCTGATAACTTGCAGCATAGTCAAGAAAAACCCCCTTTGCCAAACTTTGAAATTCCAGGTTTGAATCCACTTCCTAAAAATAATGATCTTGATTTACCTATTGCACTCAAAAAAAAAAAAAGAAAGAAAAAACCAAAGCATGCACTAGGTGTCCTCTCTATCCATTGTCTAATTTTGTATCATACAAAAAATTATCTCCTTTCATGCAGATTGAAAAAGTCTCTTTACGGGTTGAAACAATCTCCACGAGCATGGTTTGAGAAATTCATTAGTTCATTAAAGAGACAAGGGTATTCACAAGCTCAAGCAGACCATACATTCTTCTTTAGAAGATCAAGTAAGGAAAGCATAGCAATTCTTATTGTCTATGTAGATGACATTATCTTGACATGTGATGATACAGTAAAGATGGCTCGATTGAAAGAAATTTGGGTAGATGAGTTTGAAATCAAGGACCTTGGAAGTCTCAAGTACTTTATGGAGATGGAGATAGCTAGGTCTAAAGAAGGAATAATAGTTAATCAAAGGAAATACATACTAGACCTTCTTAAAGACACTAGCATGAGTGGGTGCAAACCAGTTGACACCCTAGTTTATCCTAATAAAAAGTTGGGAGACAGCAAAGAAGATAGTGTTGATACTTCTCGATACAAAAGACTTGTTGGTAGACTTATCTACCTATCTCACACACGGCCCGACATTACCTTTTCTATGAGCTTGATAAGTCAATTCATGCACCCTCCTCGGAAGACACACATGGAAGAAGCCTATAGAATACTTTGGTATCTTAAAGGTTCTCCTAGGAAAGGTCTATTGTTCAGAAAACAAGAAAGCCGGAGTATTGAAGCCTATACTGATGCTGATTTGACAGGTTCAGTCAGTGATAGAAGGTCTACGGCTTACTATTATTGCTATGTTTGGGGGAACTTGGTAAAGCAAGAAGCAAAACATTGTTGCTCACAGCAATGCAAAGGCTGAATTTAGAGCTATATATAGCCAATGGATTATGTGAGTTGATTTGGCTACAACAAGTCATAGGAGATCTGCAGTTGAAGATAAAAGCTCCCAATGAAACTCTATTATGATACAAGGCAACTATTAGCATTGCTAATAATCCTGTGCAACACGATCGAACCAAGCATGTGGAAATAGATAGACACTTCATCAAGGAGAAACTCAAATCCGGTGCAGTTTGTTTACCCTTTGTGCCCATATCTCAACAGACAGCTAACATCTTTACAAAGGGTCTATTTAAACCAAGTTTTAATTTTTGTATTAGCAAGTTGGGTTTGAAAGATATCTGCAACCCAACTTGAGGTGGAGTCTTGAATTTTGAAAATATTATGAAAATCATTCCTAGTTTATATTTTCCTACTTTGATAAAATTATGAAAATCTTTCCAAGTTTAGATTTTTCCTATTTTGGAGAAGATTTTCTAGGCATATTTGAAGGATAATTTCCTTAGTTAATATATTACAGATTTTATTAGCTATAAATAGTTGTCAATAGCTATCTTCTAGAAGATTGTAAACCCTATAAATTATGTTGTACTCTACCAATTATTCTCAATGAAGGAATTCACATTTTTTCCACAAATCTTATAGTATCTAACTCAGATCAACTCTTACTTTCGTACTAATTAAATATAATTAGACCCTTTAAGTTACGTGATAACCATTAATCCACAAGAAATCCAAATATGTGGTTTTAGGCTTAATCTTGGGTTTCTAACACTATAGTTTACTTTTTAGTCATTCCTTTTGTGTCTAAGATCATGCATTTAGGATTCATCACATTCATAAGCATTTATTATCAAAGTATTGAATCAAACAAAATTTAAGCATTAAAGTAGAAAAAAAAAGTCAATATAAAAAAAAATTTTCCCATCAAGGGGCTAATCCCTAACCCTAGAAAGATAGATTTACTCACTCATATTGAAATTATAGTCCATGATGTTCAAACTAAGCATCAATAAATAAAAATAAATAAAAATAAAGAAAACTCTATTTTATCGATAAGTTTCACGCTTGAAAGTCGATAGATCTTCAATTAATTCTTGATCTCCTCTGTCTTTTGGTGTGTGCTTTGGCTTTATGATGCTTCTCAACCTTGAACTCTCACCACGACAGCCAAAGATCCCCTTTGAAAAACTCCATGGACTTATATAGGATGAAATAAGCTAGGGTTTTCTTCGACCGCGATGCGCCATGGGTGTGGTGTGCACCATGGATGAGCCGTGTTCCTTTTTAAATTAAGATCCCTCATTATGCTCCATGCTCATGGTGGTTAACACTGGCGGGTCATGTTCTTTGATGTCTTTCTTTTGCTTTAGAATCTTTTATCTCCACATCTTCTTTTCATCTCTTTTCTTATAGAATGCTTTAAATAATTTCATAGTTGATAACTAATTCCAACCATCTCCATATAAAGCACTAAAAAGCATAGCCCGAACCAAAATGATGAAATTCAACCAAAAATATCATGATTAATGAATTAATTAGACCTAATACTATGTTAATATATTATAAGATTATTCACTTAAAAAACCCTTTATTCCCTGAAAGTGTGGACAAAAGTGGTGACAACATGCTGCCTATGCTGCCTTCCACCCGGTATAGGATGTTGAGACTGCGTCTACTGAGTATGACTCTCTTAATTAGAAATAACATGTGGCGAAAGGGCTTCCCATATTACTTGGGCACCCATTGGTTTATTCCATCTGTTCCACTTGGGAGAGGTTTTCCATCATAACCGGATGAGGCAAGAGAGGTTATCCATGATAACCTTTTTCCGACAAAGAATATTAGAATGGTGTGAATAATAATGGTTTATTGTTTTTGCCTTTCTCTTCAATCATTCTTTCTGTAGCCACCTTCTTCTCATTCTACAATCTCTGTCCTTCTAGGTCTAAAATCTAAAGGAATTGGTACCTTATCAAGACTTTGAAAGAGTTTAATATCATTCATAGGCTCATTATCAAGACTCTGAAAGAGTTTAAGGGTGTGTTTGGTTCGGAAGTAGTCTATCAAAGTGGTGGAAGTCTTCAAGTGTCACTTAGGTTGAAGTGAAAGTTTCAGTGGAAGTGTTCAGTTCCATGTGTTTGGTTCAAAAGGGAAGTGTCAAATCATTAACTACTTCTTTTGTTTGGTTAGTGAAAATTAAAATTTGAAAATAATGGAAATGAAGTTCTCATCACCACTTCATAATGGAGTGAAATTACCTCTTTGTAATCGTTGGGTTGATCTTATAATTATTTTAAAAAATATTTTTTAAAAAATATTTTTTTATAAACAATAAAAAAGAAAAAAAAAGGATAAATAATTAAATAATTAAAAAAGAATCGATAAAAGATAAAAAAAAGTGATAAAAAGATAAAATAAACAATAAAATAAATAAAATAAATAAAATAAATAAAATAAATAATAATAATAATAATAATTTAAATAATAAAATAATAAATTAAATAATAAATAATAAAAATAATAATAAAAGATAAATAAATAAATAAGGGTTATTTTAATCACCCACATGAAGCCACGTGGCCGAAGTGGGACGCCAAAGTGGACTTCGGCCAAAATTTTCTCAAAGTCAAAGAGCGAAGTGAAAGGTTTTGGAAGTAGTTATTTCCGCACTTCGGTCTCTCTTTTAGTGAACCAAACAAATGGAAGTGTCACTTCGGCCTCCACTTCCATCACTTCGGCCTCCACTTCGGCGAACCAAACACTCCCTAATTTCCATTCTTACAACTCGCAAGACTTTACCTAACTGTTCAATGTAATTTGTTTTCTTGGAGACTACGTTGTTGTGCTCTGCCTACCAATATGGAGTTATCGCATGCCAGCTCCTCAAATCAAATACCCATGTAGTTATTGCTCGGTCTAATAGTTTGACGAAGTATGCTTTTTTGAGATTCTCCTGTAATTATGACTACTCTCTTCCTATCTTAAAAGATCCCTCATAGTCAAGTGATCCCTCACATGGTCTTTCCTGCATTAATAAGTTATATCCACCAGTGTTCAGTTTTGTGTTCCCAAAGTGCTTTGCATTCTCTTTTCCGGTCTACAAACATCTTTGATGAGATGTATCACTCATTTCACAATGTGTGTTGAAGTTCTTCATCTCAAATATGTTACATGTTGAGAATCTACTTCTAGCTGATTGACTCTCTATCATTCCTAAATGATCTCTGACCTTTCGGAGCCTTCATGAGAGAGATTTTCCATCTACTATGAGGAAGGGAGAGAGGTTATCTACAATAATGGTGTATATCCTCTCCCTCTCTCCATGTGCATTTGCATGCAGCTCTTCCAGCCTTTTCATAATCTAGTTAGAAAGTATGCCCCATGATGTCAAAACTGCTCTTTGCCCTCCATTTAGGAACCATCCAAGTTCTTGAGGAAGAGGTTGACCATGAGTGTATGCCTGCACACTATTAGGAAAAAATATTGTTTTTTATGAGCCCCAAGCATTGTTCCATTTTAGTTGCTTCATACATGAAAGAAGGCAGCAATGAACATTGAAGTCATCCATCGTCATGGTTGCTCCATGTAACTACCTATCCATGTTGATGACCATTCCTGCAACTAACCTTTTCACCCCCTACCTTATTCTGGGTTAAAAAATATGAATACTTTTACTCGATTAACAATTAAATGCATTGTACATTTTAAAAATTATAAATTACAAAAAGACATCGGTAACACATAATTCTCATAGGAATTTAATGCATTTCTTCCTTCATGGAAAAATGTTTCAAAAGGAAAGACCATGAAGTCACTTGCAAAATTACAGGGCCATCATGGCCACTTGCAACTATACAAAAGGCCTCAAGGTCCTTTCCTGTAATGTTTAATCAAATTTTAAAAAACCCTAATTACGGTTGTTCTTAAATTTGACAGAACCAAATAAACAAAAAATATGGGCTTTTGTTTTTGTTGTGCTTCATTCCGTGAATGCATTGTCTATTGTTACTAAAATTGATGATCTTAAACACAAACAACCCTTTCATAGACTGTTCATCATTATTTTTTTTGGTTGTTTAAAAAATAAATAACGATTATAATTGTCCCTTTTTAGGTTATATAAGAAAAAAACCCTTTGGGCTCCTTTGCATATATAAGCCTGACAAATCATAAATTGCATATATAACAGCATAGAGTAATTAAAAATTTTGGGGAGATTTTTGCTTCGAGACCTCTCTATATATCCTTATTAAAAGTGGAATTTTAGCAATTGCACTCTTGGATTGAGAAGAAATTTTGGCAAAGATGTTCCTTGCATGTGGTTCTTCAATTTCAATGGTGGTGATAATGTTTGGAGGGCAAGCTTGGTTGTTTTTGCATGAGTGGATATCTGTATTTGGTATTTATTTTTGCAAGGAAGTAATAGACAATCCCTCCAAAACTTCCTAATCCACATATGGTCCCTCCTATTTTAGTATTCCTAATAAGGACATCTTTTATATGATATTTACTTTTCAATCTAGATTCTCATCACAGCAGTGGAAACGGTGTTAAGGCAGCGATGGAATGATGTAAGGAGTAATGCTATATAGAGCGAACCGCTCACACGAACCAGCCACACGACTGATGTGGCTGGTGATGTGGCAGCGATTCTCTCTCCTCTTTTAGTTTTTTTTAAATTAAACAAAAAAATCTAATAAAATGAGAGACAAAATCTCTCTCTCTCTCTCTCTCTCTCTCTCTCTCTCTCTCTCTCTCTCTTGTGTATGTGCCCTAGCTTATCTTCCAAGCTAAAGAAAAGAGGCTGGCTACCGCTCCCTCTCTCTCTCTAGTGCAATAAAATGAGGCCACCGCTCTCCCCTCTTCTCTCATCCGATAGCTCTAGCTTTTTCTCTCTCTCATATCAAATGTTCTCCAAAATTCTTAGGTCAAAAGCCAGGCTGCCGCTCCCCTCTCCTCTCTCGTGTGCTAGATCCCTGTCCTTCTCTCACTCGTGCCCTAGGTTCTCTGAAATTCTGGGATGAAAGCCTAGCCGCCGCTCTCCTCTCCTTTCTCGTGCGGTAGCTTCTCACTCGTGCCTTGTGTGGTAGCTCCCATCTCCTCTCTCACTCTTGTCCTAGGTTGTCTGAAATTCAGGGACAAATGCCTGGTCAGCGATCCCCCCTCCTCTCTTGTGTGGTAGCTCTCGGTTTCTCTGTCACACGTATCCTAGCTCCTGACCGCTGCTGCTCTATTCTCTCTCTTGTGCCTCTGCTCCCAACCGCCGCTCCCCTCTCTAGTGCCCTTGTCCGAGAGTCTCGTCTCGCCTTGAAATCAGGTACAGAGGTAATGATGATGCCCTAAGAAATTCTCTCATGCCCTCGTCTCTCTACAACGACAGCGTAGTAGCTTGGATGGCCTAGTAGGCAACTGCTACTATTATTGTAGAGGGAGAGGGAAGGGTGGAAGAAAATTTCCACTTTTGAATCTGAGCCTCTTTTTTCATTCTGTTGCTTGATATGTTATATATATTTAGCATAAATCATTTTGTTGCATCATGTATTTCTTTTTGTCAACATGGCTAGTTTGGGTATTAGGTTCGCTCTATATAGCATTACTCTTTTAGATGATCTTGTGGCCATGATGATTTTCCCTATAAAAGAGTATGGAGATTTGGTGGCGTGGCAACTTTAGTTGCAGCCCTTGATTTAGGTTTATCTATGTGAAAGAATAGAGGGGCAAGATCTGAGCCTTTGATGAAACATGAATTCATTCTCTGAATTTTTCTGAAACCCAGGATCTACCCCTAATTGATTTGCTGCTACTCTTATTATCATTATTATTCCCCTAATTTTCCTTCCCCGCACCTCAATTATTTTCTCCACTTCTTCTTCTTCTTCTTCTTCTTCTTCTTCTTCTTCGTCTGACTTGACTTATACTATACCTTTCTTTTATATAAATATATACATATATATAGTTTATATATGTTTGATATGCGGCGGCAAGGGGAACTTGCCGGCGAGGCTAATGGCTATGTTGAGACAGACTCTTCTGACCGATATGGATGTGTAAGCCCCTCTCTCTTGTGCTCACAGTGTCATAGGTATGCTATTTATTCATCTATGTATTTGTGCATATACATATCTGTATATATATATATAGTACTACATTGGCTTCATAGGTATAATGCATTGGCTAGATATACGCAAGGACACCAGAATTCATGGCTCTTGAGCTCTATGAGGAAGAGTATAATGAGCTTGTATAAAGAAGAGAGAATGGCAATCTTTACTTCTTAGTTTTTAATTAAATTTCCTATTCATTACCATTTTCATTTTCCCCATCATACTTGGAACTTGTTTTAACTACCAGTGTCCATGCTTTGTATGCTTATCATTTATTTGTGCTAGATGATGACCTATTTTCATAACTACGTAATTTCTAGTTTTTAGCTTCCTCATTAGTTTATATAATACAGTATACCACTTTACCCATACTTGCCTTTCAACCATGTTAGTTCCTTGTTTGGTAATTATTTGTTGACAAAAGGCTTATTATGCATAGTAGAGCTACTGAAGGCTGGAGCAACTATAATACTTCACAATGCGAAGATAGACATGTTCAAAGGATCAATGAGGCTTGCAATTGGTAAATGTGATCGAGTTGAAGTCACAGACCCAGCTGAATTTATGGTTAAAGAGAACAACAACCTTTCATTGGTGGAATATGAACTTGTGAATGTCGTGGAAGATTGACCCATAGATCGTTGGTTGGCTCAGATCCCCGTCGAGTAGTAAATAATGAGATGCCGAGGCAATATATTGGGTTATGTTGTTTGTAAAAGGTTATCAAGTGCTTTATGTTCAATCCCTCGTAGCTTTGAACCATAAAGTTGTCGAAACTCTCATATTCAAATGGAATATGAGGCTGTTGGTACAATGATATAAAACATAGCAAGCAGGAGTAGATATTGAGCCTTGCAATGCTGCATTGCTGCAATGCAACTGGTGGGAAGTGCTGGTCGGGCTTAATCATGCTAATTATTTTGGCATGTAATTATTATATATGCAAGATCTTAATGAGTTGATGATTATAGACTTGTTTGATGCTTATTTGACATCATTATCAGTTAAAGTTTGGAGCCATATGATCATGATAAAACTTGAGACTAATTTTGGCTTTGTAAGATCTTTATGAGTTGATGATTTTTATCTTTCTCAAAGTGCAAATTGTAGATAAAGATGGTATTTATGTTTACTAATGTAGATTGAAATTGCAAAATCATGAAATGTAGATTTCTACCACAAAACTGTTCATATATTTTAATTAAAGGCATCCAGTGATGCTTGTGTCGAGGAGCTTTCATGGGTGATGAATCCAGTTCATGCCAATTATTAAGTATGCAAACTTGCACTGTTTGCATGGCACAGACAAAATATCATGCATATCAGAAACTGCAATTGCAGTTGTCTATAAAACGATGTTGTATTGAATAATTGCAACTATAGATGTCAGGGCCTGTCATTGCAAGACTTCTCATAAGTGCAAGGCCACCAACACCACACCTGAACCAAACCCAAGCCAAAAGCATACTTTGCCATAGCTTTTAGCCGTACCAGTGAAAGCTCTAAACCCATCTCAAACAGCTGCAGAATCCATAATATACACAATATACCTTAAAATAGAACATTAGATATATTGAACGATAAAGAATTAGAGTCTTACATCATGCTAAATCACTCAACATTAGAAGTTTTACAATTCAAAATTTTTGAAAGCACGACGAAGCAAAACAAAATCCAATGTTATCAAGAATATTGAATTGGAATTGGACAGGATTTTATTTATGGTCAAATATTGAAAATCAATTGATCATTTGGAATTGGATATGCAAATCAATGTTCCATGTGCAGTGCCACAGCAGAAATCATTGTCAGTCTATACTGCATTTTTTTTTTTCAAAATGAGTCGACAATGCTATTAATCATCCTTTTAAGCCAAATGAAAACAGACATAATCAACAAAACTAGTCAATATTAGTGGTTTGACTATACTGTAAATATATAACTGAAAAACATGAAACCTATAACCCAATCCATCAATTTTTGGTTTGATGCAGGTCAATATAAAGTAAGTAATAGTAATGAGCATTCATAATGGACTAGAATATTTGATAACATTTTTAATAGTCAATAACTAATACAATGTCCTGGTTCATCTCTTCATCAAATATAAACAACACAAAACCTAAACATAAATAACAAGACAAATGTTACAACAATAACATAAACATAAACACAAAAATCTTTACTTATAACACAAACATGAACACAAAATTTCAGTTTTTCCTCCACGAACATGAACACAAACATGAACACAAAATTAAACACAATTTCATATCATCAACAATCTTAATCACTAAGTATTGAATACAAAAATAAATACATATGTCTTGCAACTCACCTTAATCAGAGATCATTGCATTGGCTTGTAAAACCTAGAGAAGAACTTTGATGCATATCCAGATTGATCGATACAGAATTTGAATTCACCTAAGAAAAGAGATTATAGTCCAACAAATCATTACAAAAATTTAAATGATTGAAATGCTTAATTTGGACATTAATGACAATTGCAAGGGAATTACCACGCTCTCTTGTGTGCAATGATCATCTTATGTGAATTTTTTAGCTGTTGCACCTCCCTTTGTTTGTGCCTTCTGCTAATAATAACATGGATGTTATACATACAAAAAAAAGTGCATCAAAAAAAATCTAAAGAAGTAATTGTTAGTTCCGCCGATGTGGTTTATGGTTTTAGAGAAACACTCAAACACTCATGCAATTTCACACAAACCAAACAAGAAAGGAGACACACAAGATTAGTAACCCAGTTTGGTGTCCACTCACCTACATCTGGACGGCCAAGCCCGGAGATAAACAATCCACTAAAAGAGATGAAAATAGATGAGTACAAACACTTGTCACTTACTCTCCCAACAATAAAGATCACTACCCTCTCTAGATTGTCTAATGCTCACACACTCTCCTAGACAAGAGACACACCCAATCTCAAAGCAAGGTAGCTTATATAGACGCCTCAACGTTCTAAATATAGCACATACCTCTTTTAGAATCTCCACTGCTACTAACTTAAAAACCTTCCAAAATTAGATGTTGCAACTCCTGTTGTAACATGAATTGCAACATGGGCCTGACTAATGACTTGACTGAGTTCTGGTTACATTACGGATGACCTGAAGACCCATCAACCTCCCGGTCATGCTTAGTGCAAGTCGGTGTAGCCAAATCTCCCGATCCCGATTGCCGGCAACTGACCTACCTCCTTAGTTCCTCATTACACAGTCCCCTCACAAGGGGTTCACGTCCTTGTGCGTCTTCATGAAACTTGCCAACTTGATCTTTAATTTACCCAAGTTTGGTCTTCAAATCTTCCCAAGAAAGAACTTCAATCTATCAACTCAATCATGCCAACAATAGTCTTCAATCATACCATTGATCGGTATTTCTTCAATTAAGCTCCATCCATATTTAGTCTTCAATCAAATCACCCTACATATGGTCTTGATATGATCTTGTCTTCAAGTTGTAATACATTGCCAAAAATAACTCCACCAAGATCTTTAAGTTATTTGCCTCTAAGTCAAGACTCCTTGCCATGTCACCATGCCTTGCCATGTCATCAATTATGCCACATCACACAGGTTGCCATGTCACCTTGACTATGTGTCAAATCATGCCAATTATAGTACGGTTGCACTAACAATCTCCCTCTTTGGCATAATTTGACACAACTACTTCTGCACCCAGACTGACTTCTTTTACAACACCTGTTACAACACTGATTGGGACACAGATTAGATTGACACTATTACAACTTCCAGTTACAATATCAACTAGAGAACAGAAACCAGGGCTGACACAAGATATCATCTAGTTGCTAACAAAGTACTGAGAGAATATTACAAACTGTAACTAGTGAGACAAAATACAATTAAATATAAAGAACTGACAAACATAAAAGGGTCCAAAACAAAAACACCAAATGTTCAAATGTCCAGAAAAACACATAAAAAAAATCTAGTCAGCCTGGTGTTGTGGCAATGTTCTGCCCCTTTGTGACACAATTGATGCCGAAGTCTTCATGAGTTGTTGCAAACCGTGTTACACCTTCTCCGGCAACTCCCCCTATCTTCAAGTCTCTTGGTCATCATCTCCCCTTGAATCATGGCCATCAGCTCCTTTCTTCTTCTTCTTCTTGAGAATTTCCAGGCGAGATAAAATCTTCTATTTCTGGCGGGCAATGATGAACAATTCTGCGGATAGTGACCTTTGCCTTCTCTCTACGTCTTCTAGCTATTCCTTCAAAAGCTTTTCATATTCTTCTTCAACTAGCAGATTCGCCTCTTCTGCATCTTTAGGCATTGGTGGTGGAGACACCCTTCCTACAGGTAAATCAATTTTCTTACCTGGGTAAACAACTTCTGAGAAATCTTCAGCTTCTTCACTACTATGACTGCTTCTCCCTTTTTGAGTTATGCTCTATATTGTAACAAAAACTGCACAGCAGTGCAAGATACCCAAGTGATGTTGAGGAGCTTGCACAGTCAGTTTCTTTCACGATGGTTTGGAAAATCAGCCTTCCCAGATTAAACTTCTTGCTAGTTCCAACAGCAAATAATAACAGCTCGGGCTCCTTCACTATACTAGAATTTTGTGGGGCTGGTAACCAGTTCTGGATGCCAAGTCTAAAGAGAACATTGTACTTGGCTGGCTAGAAGTCTTAACTCTTCTTCCCATGGCTCGGTTCTTCCTCCAGTAATCTCTTTAAGAACCTCCTCATTCAACTCAAGCACTTCTTCATAGTTACCTTTGACCTCTAGTTTAGACTCCAGGACTCTGTTTAGGCAAGCTGGAGTAAAAGGAATCCACTTTCCTCGAACGTAAACTCTAGTGATGCCTTTGTCAGATGGCAACAGATTACTGTAAAATTCTTGCACTAATGACAACCTGTAGCTTTCAGTAAATATTGCAGACTTGTATAAATTTCTTTCTTACAGTAGCTCGGTTAACCCATACTTCTCAAAAGCTACTTAATCTATCACCCTTTCAATAACGAGTCCTCTCTCAACAATAGTCTTGAATTTCTTCTTCGAAGCTTTATAAAAAAAAAAATTGTCTTCATCACTATCTTCAGAAACTTGAGTTGCTTTCTTCTTTTTTTCCTTTTTAGAACTAGAAGGCGGTTTCTCCCCCTGTTTTGCAGCTTCAGTGCATTTCCTTTTGAGCCTCAGGGAGACTTCAACTTCAGGGAGACTTCTTTTTTCTGTCCTATCTTCTTTTTAGTAGAAATTTCTGAGAGATGATCTCTGAGTGGGATCTTATCAAAACTATGTGAACTCTCTGATGTTGCAGGAGATGTTGTAACTTGTACTATGACATGTTCAGTATCTGCAGGTACATTAGTATGTTGGTGAATGTTGTTCAGGACTTCACTTAGAATAGCAGCAGCCTCTTCTTCAGCACTAGTGGGAGCATCTGTACTTCTTTCTTCGATATCCTCTTCTGCTTATGCTGGGGTTGCTTCTTTTTCTGCAGTATCTTCAACTCCACCCTATTGATCCTCTGAACCTTCTCCATCTGGAGCTGTAGTTGAATCATCCTGTTTATCTTCTTTATTTCTCTAGATATAGGCTCCTAGAAATGACTCGCGTACCCATCTAAGGAGATCATCTCTGTCTTTGACACTAGTGGGCACATCCTGTGATGATGTTCTTGCTTCCACTACTTCAGCATCTTGAGAAGAAACGTAGGGGACAATCACTTTCACCAAATCTTTTGGTTCTTCTTCTCTTGATGGACTCCCTCCAGAATTGGTCCCTCTCAACCTTACTTTTTCAATTCTGGCAGCAATTTCTTATGGGGTCGCAGGAGCATGGCGGGCCATCCTCTTCGTCCTCATCTTCAAACACCATCTTCTTCTTCTTCTTCTTCTTCTTCTTCTTCTTCTTCTAATTTTAAAAACAATGTGGAAATAAATAGGGATTTAGGGTTTTTATGCCCCTTTATTTAGTTATAACTTCCAAGGCATCCTTTCATATTTTCAAAAGAAATAATCTCTCCTTTTTTTTAATATATTTTTTTTTATTTTCCCCCTTTTTTATTTTCTTTTGTTTTTGATTTTTTTTAACTTTGAAAGACATCAAGAGATTTTCACTCGTTGGAGCGTTTTGCTTGTTAACTTCATAGGTCCTTGGTCAACACTTGTTGGTTGTAATATAATGTTGTACATGTATGATTTTTCACCATCTTCAAATCAGAACTACAGACCTCTACATCTTCTCTTGGTTTGTTATCTTTTTGAATCCATAATTTCTTGATTACAATAATCTTTCCTCTGACTTTCCTTTTGATGACTACCTGCTCATGTCCAACTATTCTTCCACTTTTCAAGTCTTCATTTAATTTGATGCACTTGGGTCTTATGTGGCCAGTCTCTCCACAATGAAAGCACGTAGGCACTTCTCTTTTCGGTTCTTCCCTTACTTTGACTTACTTTTCTTCATTGTTTTGTTGAGCAGTTGACTTGACGAACACAACTCCTGAACTTTCTGTCTTAACACTTGAAGTTTCCCCAATATACCCAATACCATGTCAGGTTGTACTTGTTCTTCCAATTGATAGAATCTCGTCAAGCATGGCTTTACGCTTGTTCATGGAGTCCAAGGTCTTCTCAGCGTGGCAAAACTTTTGTTTGCATACACTCAACTTTTTCACCAAGCGTTGGTTTTACAACACTATCTCATTGAATTTGTTCATCATAAGTTTATAACTAGTGAGAAGATCATTTTATGTTACCTCATTATATTCACTGTTAGTTTCAGTGGATGTTGTAGTTGATGTTGTAACATATTCTGCGACAAGCTTAGATCCATTCATCACAGCAGGAAAGGATGTATGATGGTTGCTCAGACTTTCTTCATCATCTTCTTCCATGCTACCATCTAAATCATCACTCCATCTAGCATTGAGTGACTTTTCTTTCTTCCTAAGAGTGTTAGCACACTAGTATTGATAATGCCCAAGGCCACCACATTCTCTACACTTGATCTTCATGAGATGATCTTTGACTTCTTCCTTTCCTTTATTCAGATCATCTTTTCTTTGGAATTTCTTGCCTTGTGTCTTGTATTTTCTGATCATGACATGTAGCTTTCTTGTCAGAAGAACAACATCATTATCTTCTTCATCTTCATTGTCTGTTATGCTATCCTACTGTAGTTCCTTTTGTCTTGTTGTCTCCACCTTCAGAGCTATATCTTCTACCTCTCTTTCAGGATTAAAATTCATCTCATATGCTTGTCGGGACCCCATCAACTCGTCAAGCCTCATGGTTGTGATATCTCTTGCCTCTTCAATTACGGAAACTTTTGCATCAAATCTTCTTGGAAGAGATCTAAGAGTCTTTTGGACTAGCTTCTTATCTAAATACTTCTTGCCAAGTTGAAAGGCTTGGTTTGCAATATCAATTAACATGGCATTGAATATGGCTATTGTCTCATCTTCTCCCATCCTGAGATTCTCGAACATAGTTGTTAGTATTTGGAGTTTAGATGTTCTAACCAAGTTTGTGCCTTCATGGATAGTTTGAAGAATCTTTCAAACTTCTTTGGGGCACTCTCATTAGCTCCTCCAAAGATTGCATTGAGAGCCTTCCCATTAACATTAGCTTTGCGCATGTCTTCGATACTCCAACTACTTTTCTTTTTTATGATCTTGTTCTTGTCTTCATCAACTAGAGTAGGAGAAGACCATCCTTCTTCTACAGTAATCCATGCACTCTCGTCTATGGATTTGATAAAATCCTTCATGCATGCCTTCTAATATGGGTAATTGGATCCATTTAGCAACGGTGGTCGTGTGACGGAAGCTCCTTCCTTTCCGGCCATCAGTGGAACTTGTTAGGACCTTACCGACTTTGAAACCAAAGCGAACACGGTGACCAAGTCTCTGATACCACTTATTACTTCCACCGATGTGGTTTGTGGTTTTAAATAAACACTCAAATATTCATGCAATTTCACACAAACCAAACAAGAAAGGAGACACACAAGATTGGTAACCCAGTTCAGCATCCACTCGCCTATGTTTGGGGGGCCAAGCCCGGAGATAAACAATCTACTAAAAGAAGTGAAAATAGATGACTACAAACACTTGTCACTCACTTTCCCAACAATAAAGATCACTACCCTCTCTAGATTATCTAGTGCTCACACACTCTTCTCCACAAGTGACACACCCAATCTCAGAGCAAGGTAGCTTATATAGACGCCTCAACGTCCTAAATATAGCACATACCTCTTTTAGAATCTCCGCGGCTACTAATTTAAAAACTTTCCAAAATTAGCTGTTGCAACTCCTGTTGTAACATGAATTGCAACATGGCCTGACTGCTGATTTGACTAAGTTCTGATTATGTTGCGGATGACCTCAAGACCCATCAACCTCCCGGTCATGCTTAGTCTGAGTCAGTGCAGCCAAATCTCCCGATCCTGACTGTCAGCAACTAGCCTACCTTCTCAGTTTCTCATCACGCAGTCCCCTCGTAAGGGGTGCACGTCCTTGTGCGTCTTCACGAAAATTGCCAAACATGATCCTTAATTCACCCAAGTTTGGTCTTCAAATCTTCCCAAGAAAAGATCTTCAATCAATCAACTCAATCATGCCAACAATAGTCTTCAATCATACCATTGATAGGTATTTCTTCAATTAAGCTCCATCCATATTTAGTCTTCAATCAAATCACCCTAAATATGGTCTTGATATGATCTTGTCTTCAAGTTGTAATACATTGGCAAAAATAACTCCGCCAAGATCTTCAAGATATTTGCCTCCAAGTCAAGACTCCTTGTCATGTCACCATGCCTTGCCATGTCATCAATTATATCACATCACACAGGTTGCCATGTCATCTTGACTATGTGTCAAATCATGCCAATTATAGTGTGGTTGCACTAACAGTAATGAATATGTTACTATATAAAAATATTTTTTTCTTGTTTCTGATTATTATTTCTTCAACTTTTAACTTCTTCCTTTTTTATGGTGGACGACCCTTACTCCGCACATTCAAAGAAGTCAGAAATATGACACATTTGTCTCCTCCAACAACATAGGTGTAAACTTTTCCTTGCAAGTTGTGTTGCCCATCAACTTCTCAATTGCTTCATCCACATATTTCATCAAGAAGATGCATTTGTCATTTAACTCTGCTCCAAGTTTTGCGGCTTTAGTAAAATGAGAGCACAATTTACTCATCTTGTAGTTGCTTCTCAAAATAGCAATTAGTGATCAATGGAAAACACAAGTTAAATAAAGCAAAATCAGTTTTGTTCTCCTTCTCAATCTTGCTTTTCAAGGCATTATCATATTGCTCAACAAACTGCTTCAGTGAAGTCGTCGGACCAACATAACCATCAAAAAATGCATTTACACTTTCACTTCTTTCAGTGGTAGACATTCCAGCCCAAAATATGCATTTAACATATACATGAGCTCAACGATCACGAATTTTGAATAGAGAATTCACCCATTCATTTTCCTCAATGTTATAGTCCGCCATCATCTTCAAGTATGTGTCTTCAAACTCCTGAATATCTAATGCTTCATACGTGATGCATTTCAAAATATTCTTGATTGCTTTGTATTCATTTAAACCTCCAAGCATCTCGGGAACCTTCTTCATGATATGCCAAAGGCAAAGGTGGTGATCGGAATTTGGAAAAACTAATCTAACTGCACCATGAATAGCCATACATTGGTCTGTAATAATTGCTTTAGGAGCCTTTCCTGACATACACACTCCAGCCAAGTTTTAAAGAGCCAAACATATGTTTCTGTATCTTCCTTCGACAATAAGCCACGCCCAAACAATACTGTCTGTCTATGATGATTTACACCGACAAACGGAGCAAATGGCATGTCATACTTATTCGTCAAGTATGTTTTATCAAAGGAAATTACATCACCAAAAGCTTCATAAGCCTCTATAGACCTCACATCAACCCAGAAGACATTTCTTAAATGACCTTCCACATCCATGTCAATCAAATGGAAATAGTTTGTGTTTCTTTGTTGCATGCAAGAGAAATATTTTCCAAGTACCACGGCATCTCCAACGCCAAGCCTAAATTGCCTTGCTTTCACAATATAATTCTTATAAACTTTTTCACTATATGTTAAATTTTCATAACCCGCACTTTCAACTGCTAGGGAATGAAAATTTTTGCTTAGGCTTATCCCTACTTGGTCATTTAATTCAAGCCTTCTTTTCACATATGCATCAAATTTTCTATTGCACTTTTGGAAACGAGCTTTTTGTGGGCTAAGTGCATGATTATTCTCCAAATTAGCACTAGAAATGGTAAATCACCCATCATTGCCAACAATGACATTAATCTTTGCCAGACAATTTACTTTGGTGGATAGCCTTGGGTTGAAGGAGTTTTTTGAAGTAGATATTCGTTTGCCACCTCTTGCACATGCTAGCGTGTAATATTTCAATTTTCCATCATCACCTAATCTCGTACTTTTTTTGGTGATGCCAAACCCTTTACGCCGCGCATACTGGACATACAATTTATAAACTTCTTCTTCAGAATCAAGCGTTATACCAGCATCTAGCACAATATTTTCAATTAAATCCAAATCTACTGGTTTTTTTTGGCATGTATTTCATAACTTGAACATCCAACTTCTGCATTATCATTTCCTTGCTCAAAACACCCAAGTATCACTTCTTCAATGTTCTTGCTTTAGTTATATGTCTAAACACAAATCTTGCAAACAATAAATTCATAAATAATTTGCATTATTTACTAATTTCAGAATTTACTTTAAAATAAATTTCACGATCCAATTACTAACCATTAACTATGATGGGCCTCACATGTTTACATACTTAAGATGATGCCTTGTCTTGTGCAATGAGAGCTTGCTTTCTATAGTATGTTCAGCATGTATAGATTCACAAGTTTTTTGCTGACTCTCTCTGCAATCTCATCCCATTCATGTCCATATTTCCTCATTTCACACACCATCCTCTCCTTTGTCATTGTAACATTACTTGTTACCATGCATGTGAAATGTGCATGTCACTCATACATGATGTTTAAGCTCAATCATTACTATCAGACATTTTTTTTTTGTTTCTGTCATCTTAGATGTATGCATTGTCATAGTCAGGATATGAGATATCTAAGAGTTTTTGTACAAATTGATGCTTGCATGTCATGATTAGAATGAAGCCTTAATTTAGTAAGGATCGCCTCTTTAAGCTATCAGTTAAAAAAAAAAAGGGGAATATTCACAAGAATTATGAAAAATGTAGAAGCATGTAAAATTTCAAGAATTTATTTGTGAAGTTTGTGGGAAAATGCAAAAACAATTATATTAAAATAGAAAATTCGAGGACTCATCTGCAAAATTTCTAAACAAATGGGACATATAGGAGTTCTTACACCTAATTGTAAATAAAAAAAAAACCTAGGAAGATATTAAAAAAAAAGGAGGCATTTGCAAAAGTTTGAGCGGAAATGTGAAAAGGAGAAATCTAGGGGTTTAGTTGCAAAATTGTGGGAGAAATATGAAAATTTGGGTTTATTAGCAAAAGTGGTCAAAGATGTGAAAATGAAGAAATTGGAGGATTTGATTGCAAAACAAAAAACAAAAACAAAACAAAACAAAACAAAAAAAGAAAAAGAAGAAATATGGAAAAGTGAAGCTTTAAGGGGTTTGGTTGAATAAATCTAGAACTTTGTGAAGAAAAAAAAAAGAAAAAAAATTAGGGGTTGATGTGAAAAATGACATGGGACCATTTTTACAGGTTCTTCTCTTGAAAAATTTTATGAGTATTTCCTTAAAACTTATCTTGGGGTCTTTGACACTCTTGGGGGTAGAGAGAAAAAATTTATAAAATTTCTCCAAAACCCACCTAGAGGTCTTGACACTCTTGGAGGTAGAGAGAAAAATTTATAAATTTCTCCAAAACCCACCTTGAGGCCTTAACACTCTTAAGGGTAGAGGAAAAAATTTATAAAATTTCTCTAAACCCACCTTGAGGTTTTGACACTCTTGGGGTAGAGAGAAACAAATTATAAAATTTCTTCAAAACCACCTTAAGGTTTTGAAACTCTTGGGGGTAGAGAGAAAAATTTATAAAATTTCTTCAAACCACCCTTGAGGTCTTGACACTCTTGGGGGTAGAGATAAAAAATTGTTTGAACTCACTTTGAGGTCTTTTAACACTCATTGGAGTGGAGGAAGAGTAAATGAAAAAATTATTAAAATCTCTCTTTGAACTCACTTTGAGGTCGTTTGACACTCATTGGAGTGAAAGGAAGAGCAAGTAAAAAAATGTTATAAAAATCTCTCTTTGAGCTCACTTTGAGGTCTTCTAACACTCATTGGAGTGAAAGGAAGAGTAAATAAAAAAATTTATGAAAATCTCTCTTTGAATTCACTTTGATGTCATTTGACACTCATTAGAGCGAAAAGAAGAGTAAATGAAAATTTATGAAAATCTCTCTTTGAACTCACTTTGAAGTATTTTGACACTCATTCGAGTGAAAAAAATAAATGAAAATTTTCTCTTTGAACACACTTTGAGGTCTCTTGACGCTCATCTGAGTCAAAACAAAAAAAGTGTTAACAAAATTTTCTTAAAACCCATTGTGAGGTCTCATTCGCAAAGATGAATTGGAGAACTCAATTGATGACTTAGTTAACGGAAATCAAGTTCATAATTACAGCTTGAGATCCATTTTAAAAGCAAGTCAAAATTGTCAAGTTAATGACCCAATCATGTTGAAGGCCACGACTTGAAAATTCGATGGTCAAGGCTCAAAAGCATCGAAAAGTCAAGACCTAAATATTTCATATAAATGATGAATGTAACCTCGAAGTCTTAAGACACAGAGAAGTCAAAGACTTAAGGAGTTTTACAAGTCAGAAAACTGAAGATTTCACAAGCATAAAGAGCCGAAGTCTTCAGCAATAAAAGAAACAAAGATGATCAAGTAGGTAACTCATAAATGTAGAGTGGTCGTAGCTTGAGAGTTATGCTATGCGTCAAGATATAAACACAAAAAAAATAGAAGAAGACCACAGTCACCAAGCTAAAAGGGTCTTCTAATATGCTTTTAGCAAAAGAGTCAAGAACGTCAGCCAAGTCATGCAAAAGAAAAAAAAATAGTTTGAAGAGCGTGATAAAAAAAATAGTTCTCTTAATACTTTTGTATTCTCGCTCATGATACGTACTCATGTGCTCTTTGAAATTAATAGAAAAATTAATTTTATGTTTGCTCAGTCATTTTTTATTCACACTTGTTCCTTAATCGGAGATTTCCACGACATTGTTTGCGGTAATTAATATTAAGGGCTTGCCGCTAATAGAAGTCATGAACCTGCAATCATCTGAAATACGAAAATAAAGAAAATTTGATTTGTGATCCATGATTTTTAATAGGTCAATCCTGATTAAAGACCGGGTTAAAAAAAGGAGTCCACAATTACTACCAAATATTATAAAAAAAAAACAAGCTTGTCTTATCTTATATTTAATATTCAACTTGAATCAAATTATTTATACATAAAATTATTATAAAAACCACCATAATTTTAATGGTGTAAAATAATATAAACATGTTAATTGAAAATTATAATTCTTTCTATAATACTTTTATGTATTTTTTAGGTAGAATTTCTAAAATTTTGTGTACTTTTAAACATATTATTAATGTAAAATTATTATATTTTTTTTAAATATTTATTAATAAATAATTAACTTAAATTTTTATTAAATTGATAAGAAAGATTTTACTCCAACATAATTTTCAAAAAATTCTTCTAGTTATAATTTTTTATCTATCTTCATTTGACAATTTATTTTAAAGAAAAAAATTTAAATTAGGATAACAATATTCATTATGAGATGATTGCAACAATTTATCATTATAAAAAGCCTTTAATCTTTTAAAAGTGTACAATATATATCATTTCCACATTTAACTTTTTTTTATGGAAAATAAATTATTATTTAGTAAAATCTCTTAATTGAGTGAGTGATTAATTTTTAATCATGATTTTCAAAGATATTTTAATTTAATCATATATCAACAAATATATAGTTTTGAAAACATTGTTAAACAAATTAAATAATGAGTATTTAAGAACAAAATAAATTATGGGCCCATTTGGTGGATATGATAAGAACGATAGGATATGATAGACTATCATATTCTGCTACTATCCTTTATTTGGTGTGCCAATAGGATATGATAGTCTTATCCTATTGGCCCACTTTATCATGCCGACCACATATAATAAATCCTATGGGGGAAGTCAGGACAGAATTAGGGAAGATATAATAAAAAATAAATTTACTTTTTTGCCCTATTATTTGGTTACTCTCCCTTAACTAGGGTTTTATTGTATATCTTCTTTTGATCTTTTAAGCATGATGTTTGGGACAAGAAACTTGTATAGAATACTAATTTCACTATTTAAGTAGGATTTTACGCACTTAGAGTGATTAAAGTGTTTCTCTGTCGATCTTATGCTTGAGCAGATTATTTTTCATCTAAATCTCTTTTTTAATATCTTATTTTTTAGTTTCTCTAGTCCAATGATTTTTTTTTCAAATTGATTTTGATGTGATCTACTTATTTTTTATAATCTATTTTAAAAAAGAACATGTAATAATAATGATAGGATATAGCTTATCATACATATATTTTTTTCCTATTTCTGTACAGTCCTTATATCATATACGTCTATATCCTGCCCACCCTATAAGTGTAAAAGTTTGTAGTTGTTGTGATAATTTAATATTTTTTTATTTTAAAAATTTATATTTGATTTTGTTTGGGGAAAAATCAACTGTAACAAAATTCAAATGATCATGAATTAGTTATAACAACGCTAACCTAGCCAATTAGCTTGATAGTTATTTTTTACTAAATAATATAAATAATAAATAAAGCATGCTATGCATATTTAGTCCCACATGGCCTAGAGCATGAAAGTGAATACGGTAACCACATATAAAATAACCATAGGCAACTCATTCTTTTGTTAAATTGTTTTTAAGAATTTTAGTTAATTTTTAAATTAAAATTTAAAATTAATTATTTAAAAATAATAAAATCAAAAATAATAAAACCACGTGGGACAGCCCGTGAACTGGCAGATTCTGGCCAGGGCCGCCAGTTTTGAATCATGGTCAGGGCCGGATCCGGGTCACTCTAAAGTGACCCATGAACCAGCAGGCCCGGTTAAATGACCTGTGCCTGCATCTAATGTCAACAAGCCAAGAGCATGAGTCATCAAAATGTACCACAGGTTCCTTCCTTGTGGTGGTGCCATTGGCTATAAGCGTTAATTTAATAATATTTCTTTTAATAATATTTTAAAAATATAAAATGAGAGTTTTGTGAGGATGTTTATTGGATTGATGATTGAAATCATTCATTAACCCCGACAACTGACCATTCAGGCTGCCTACACTGTATACTATGGAAAATGTCTCTGTAAGGATGCCTTGCATAATTTTCTACCACCAATACTTTTCCAAATACTTTTCCAAAAGTTCCAACTGTACAACAAATCGCTGCCCCGCCGCTGAATAATAACCCTCGTCTTAAGATATCCGGACTTGAGCAGGGCATCTTCCTTCAGCACATGTCTTAAGAGATGCAAATGAAATGATCATTCCATTCATTAACCAAGAATAACAGTAGTTTAGCACTCGCACAAATCCAAGATCCAGATAATATAACAGATTGCTCGCCACCTAGTAGTCTTAAATGTCCTTTGGATGGAACAAGGCACTGAAGTCTCCACAATAGTTCCTGTAGCAAAGATAGAATAATACCAAACCCCCACAAAAGTAAAAAAAAATCCAGACCAATTAAAAGTGCCGCTGCATGCATGATGCATTTGCAGTTCCAACTTATTGACAAACCGTCCTTAGACAGGATTAAAACTGCGGGAGAAAATAAACACATGACAAAACTAGGAACTAAAATCCTCATTAAAGAAAACTTGGCCTAGTATTTGTAATCCTTCTCATGGAGGCTCTCTGATGCAAGACCCCCTTGAGCAGCATCGCCCTTGTATGCCCCTAGGGTTGCCTCTGAGTTTGCCTTGCACCGAGCTAGGAAAGCAGCCTGGGCCTTCTGCACATTGTCCTCTTTGCCTTGCCATGTCTTGAGAGTGCTCTGCTGCAATGCACGTCCAAATGAAAAGGAAAGTGACCACGGCTTCTTCCCCTTGAGCTTGTTCATCGCATTCAGGTTCAAAGTGGCTTCCTCCTCACTCTGACCCCCAGAAAGGAAAACAATGGCTGGAACTGCTGCTGGGACAGTCCTCAGGAGAGCCCGCACAGTGTATTCAGCAACCACCTCAGGTGCAACCTTTGCAGCATCAGAGCCTGGAGTCACCATGTTCGGTTTCAGCAGAGTTCCTTCCAGGAGGACATGGTGATCATTGAGTGCCTTGTAGCAAGCTGCAACCACCCGCTCAGTGACATCTGCGCAGCGCTTGATGTCATGGGGACCATCAACAAGGATCTCAGGCTCTACGATAGGAACCAGACCGTTCTCCTGACAGATGATGGCATACCGTGCTAGGCCATCAGCATTCAAGTTGATCGCTAGCTGGGATGGCTCGGTGGGGCCAATCTTGAGGACAGAACGCCACTTGGCAAAGCGAGCACCAGCCTCATAATACTTAGCACAGCGTTTGCCAAGGTCATCATGGCCTTGGGTTGTAGTCTCCCCGTTGGTGCCAGCAAGCTCAATGGTTCCCTTGTCTACCTTAATGCCTGGCAGAACACCACCTTCCTTGAGGACATCAACAAATGGTTTGCCGCTGGCTGTTTTCTGATAAAGGGTCTCCTCAAAGAGGATGACACCGCTGATGTATTGGAGGGCCCCAGGAGTGCAGAAGAGAAGTTCACGTAGAGCACGACGATTGGACTCGACGTTCTCCACATTGATGCTGGCTAAGCGCTTGCCAATTGTACCAGTAGACTCATCGGCAGCAAGAATACCCTTGCCTGGCGTACCAATGTAAGCAGCATTGGCAATAAGTTCATCTGCAAAAGAAGGGAATTATCAGATCCACCTTGAAGACTTAGGGTCCAAGTAAAGATGAGTGCAGGGAAAATGAGAGATCTGACATACTAAATCAAATTGCCAGTTATGAATTTATTCACAGCAAGTTGGTGCACTCATGTTGCATAATATGATTCAAGACTTTATCTAAGAAAATGGGCATTCATGTTGCAAACAAACTCCAAGAATAGTTGAATAAATTAAACAGTAGTGCAGAGTATATGATCACATAAATGCAAGAGCACCGTACACAAACCAGACAGCAATCTAAATCTACTTAAGATGTTCAAGCAAATTTAGGAGCAGGCACTCAAACACCATCACACCCATGCCAAACCAGAGGAAAGACACAACATTAAAGAGTGACTATAGTTTGACAACACAGACATGCTTCTACAACTCATGCCAAACTTCCCTCTTATTGTCTATTTTCCAAATCAAAAATCAAATCAGCAAAAAATATTATTAAACAAATATTAATAGTATGAACTAGAAGCCGATTACACTCAATCAGCATATTGTATCAATCAACAATTAAAAGAAAACACGCACAAGATGTCCTTTCAATCAAAGAAGACAACATAAAATGAGCCATGACCAATTTTCACATATAATCACAATTCACAAAAAGAAGACATGTTGACCTTCATGCTTAACAAGAAAGACAATTGCATATAACCAAAATACAGCATGAACCAACAGAGAATAATTGATCAGAGAGCATATTTCTCAGATAACTCACACTAGGCAGTAAAAGAACATAATTTAAGCCAATAATATTGTATTCTCAATTTTGTATTCTACAAACGATAATCTTCGAATAAAAATAAAAAAATAAAACGCAAATTCATTTACAATGAAAAAGATGTACAAATAAAATAAAATAAAACAAAACAATCAGCCTGGTTAGAGCATGTTACAAAAATCTGTTTACCCACAAACATGAACGAACAAAATCTTTCCATAGATCCTTCCATAAGAATTGGGCTCACCAGTCACAATACACAATCAAGATAGATATCAAATCAAAAGAAATTCACCCAATCTTAATTATAAAAGAAAAATTGGGTAAATTTTAGCATATCCATAAGAGATCAAAGAAAAAAAAAAAGCATCATAAACATAAGTCAAACATCAAAGAAACAGATGATAAGATTAGATCTATAGAAAGAACTAGCACAACTTCACAAACCAAAAAACTTACGATTAGATCTAGAAACAGCAGTCATCTAAAACAAGAGAAACATAAAGATTACCATGGTATTTGCCACAGTAAGCAGACATCTTAGACAAGATTGCTAGCAACGAGAAGAAAAAGAGATCAGGAGAACTCAGAGAGGAAAGGTTGGTTGGGGAAAACAGATGATGATGGGGATGGGTACTTAAAGAAAGTGATTAGGGGAACATCGCCGTCTCACGTGGCAAACAACTTTTTGAGCTTTATCATGAAGAGGGCCCATGGTACCCGTGTCAGCCCATCGTATTCACTCCACCAACCCAATGTTTTAAACATAGCACCAACCGGTTTTCGGTGTGTTTGATGGAACAAAAGGGGTCAAGGTAATCAAACGCTAAAATCTAATGCAGCCAGAACCGACCCAGACTTTTGAACCCGGAAAACCAAAGGGCCAATTTCGGAAGGTCCGATTGGTTATAAATAAAAATATAAAATATAATATGCTTATTAATAAATTAATTTTTAAATCAAAATGCACAAAGATATTAAACAAACAAGTATAATTTTTTAAAAAAAAGGTGGATAAACCACTATTATCAAAAGCAGAAAGTAACTACAAAGACCAAAAGCTTACCACTAGATGTTGTAAAACTACAAGAGAGAAGAACAAAACACAAAACCTCCCAGGATACAGATGTCCACCACCCCTCTATACAAAGAAAAAATACCCCACAATCAGGTCAAAGTCCTTCTCTGGCAAAGGAACCTCTCCAGAGGACTCAGCACGGGAGCCTAAGAAATCCAGGCTTCTGCAAATGAGCGCCATGGACCCCTCCATCTTCTGTTTGGCTCCATCTGAAACAGCAGAGAACCAGAACAAGAGCATACGGTCAACCTTCAGGACAACATGAAAAGCAGATATAGTATTGGCATTAAAAACAAGATCATTTCTAGCAAGCCACACATTCCAAAGAATTGCTTTAACAATTAGGTCCCCCAGGTTCCTAAGCGAAGGATTGATCGAGAGCCTCCACGAGGTCCAAAGACTACTCATGGAGCTGGGAGGATTAGTCACACAAAGCAGCTTAATAAAGTAAACCCATATGCATTATGCAAAAGGGCACTCAAAGAAAAGGTGGTCCACCGATTCAATCCCCGCATTGCACATAACACAGGTCGCAGTTGGGAGTTTGTTGCACCTTCTATTAGCTAAATTTTCAAGTGTAAGAATTTTATTTTTCCATGCTAGCCAGTTGAACAAATTAATTTTCTTGGGGCATGCGTTACGCCAGAAGAATTTCGCCAACGGGCATCTCAACCCACCATCATTTAGAAAGTTATAAAAAAAAAACTTCACTGAGAAGACCCCGTTCCCCGTGAGACACCACCATTTCTCATCTCCCAGGTCACCGACGTGATCCCTAATTTGGACCCAGAAAGGTCCCGTATCCTGATTCGCAACGACTGGAGCTGACGCAAGCAGGTGGCAGAGATCACGCACCGAACCATTCGGTTGGCGAGGCACTCTAAATTCCTCTGGCCACACATTCATGGGTGCAAGACCATTGAACCACTTATCCTTCCAGAAAAGAGTCTCATCACCCGATTTGACAATATGAGATACCCCAAACCTTAACGCCGGTAAACAACTTACAACCCCTTTCCAAAAAAAGGAGATCCGACTCGGGCACTAAGGGAAAAAAATTCCAACGAGGCAGACCATAATTAAATTGAATAACCTTCGCCCCACACCAGCTATAGTCCCTGGTGAACTTCCACCACCATTTGCCCAGGAGATCACGATTAAAGTTGAGCAGATCAAGGATACCCTAGCCCCCCTACTCACGGGACCGAACATTGAGACTTCCTAATAATTTTGGATCAAACATTGTACATTGTTTAAGTGAGGTTTAAAGCCAATTACATGGAATGAAAAGTTATGATTGTCATATTTTCTTGTAATGATTACTCCCGATCACTTTTTGGGGCCTTGTGCCTACTTCAATTTGGGATGTGATTACTATACAATCTCATTTCTTTAGAGATATTTGTTCAACTAATGTATGTGTTGATCATATATATGGTAGTATTGGAAGACAATATTGTTGAAACAATTTGTAAAATAAAGTAGATCTTTCCTCCCAGATTTGTTGATAGCATGGAGCCTTTACTTATATGCCTACCTTATGAGGTTAAGGTGGGTGGGCTTGTCCAATACCTCTAGATATATCCATTTGAGAGGTGTAGTATGTTTCTACCTTTAATATATTTCCTTGTAGTTAGCATATACTTAATATATTTTTGAGGTAAAAGCTGAAATTGTTTTATGATATATGATGCTCAGATTTTTTATATCATATCAAGAAGTAGGTGAACAATCTTACTTGTACTAAGGGATCCATAAGTGAGGCATACATTATTGAAGAAATTTCATCCTTTTGCTTATAATATTTTGAACCCACTGTGGAAACAAACATGAATTGGATTCGATGCAATGACAATGGTGGCAACATGGAACCAATGGGACGTCTATCAATTTTCTCACATCCAGGGTGATTTCTCACCGCTAAACCCTTACTTCGATGTCTAAAAGATTATGAGTACTATACTGTAGAACTATATGTTCTAATGAATTGCATGGAGGTCACCCCCTACACTGGATAAGCTTTGCTATAAGTTTTAGTGCTTATGGTTTCTATGATAATTATGATAATTAAGCTAACAATAGTTTCTATATAATGATAGTATATTTGATGAAATGGATAAAAGAGATTCACCAATATTACCAAAGGTGAATTAAAGAAAGTGTGAAATACAAGATTTGCACAATGGTTCAAAAATTATATAAGTCATCTTGTAACATCAACAAAACTTTTGTACTTTATACCCTGATGAATACCCACTGATTTTTGCATTTCACTTCAGTTGGTTCAGATGCATAAAAATGATTTGATAATCATCTTGTTGAGATTTCTTATGGCCCAAGGTGTAGGGTACAATGTTACAAAGGATAATTTGTAAATAGTTTCAAGTTCCATACAGAGGAACATGGGAGAAACAAAAAATGGTGAACAATGGATGCTTATGAAAGGGGGTTGCTATAGACTATAAGCAGGACTATTATTTTATGTTGATGGATGCCATTGAGTTAGAATATTTTGGTATTTTAAATAGGATTGTACTTTATAAATGCCACTGGTTTGACATAGAAAGAGAAGTTAGAATATGTGCCACTCATGGCCTTATTGAAATTAAATACACATCAATTCTTTGTAGTAATGAGAAGTTTGTTTTGATTGCACAAGCTACACAAGTTTATAATAGGTGTTATCCCTTAACTTTAAAAGGATGATGAGATTGGTGGTAATGCTCAAAACGAAGGCTAGGAGCACATTTAATCTTACTCCTATTGAAAATAATATAGAAAATGGGAATGACCTTGATAGTGGGATATATCAAGAAGCTAACATATCTTTTCCAAGGTGTGTTGCTCCTTCAAAAGAACTCAAGAACTCAACAATTCTAGTTGATAGTGAATTTGAAGAAGTGAATCCTTCAATAATCTTGGAAGATGAAGAAGATGATGTAGATGATGGGTCTAAAGAAAAAATTGAATATGAGCATGAGTTCGATTCTTTTGATGATGATTAACATTTAGACATGTCATATTATTAATATTTTGGTAACTAATTAGAGGATAATAATGTATTTTCTTATATTTTTCTTACTATGTATTGTGTTGTTGTGTTTTATCTATGACTCATGCTCAATGGCCCTAGAATTATGATAAGTGCTTGTGTGATAAGAATGCCAAGTGTTCTTTCCTTATGATGAGCATTACTTTTAGCAGGTTTAAGCGTTAATAGATGTGTATTTGTGTTTTTTTGCACATGTAGGGTTGTCAAGCTAAGTATTAATAAAAGAAGCCAAAAGTAGATCGTGAACGCACTATTTGGTAGAATTTTGGAAGCAACAAATGCGAGGACACAAGTAGGGCTCTAAGATACGTGAATGTGTGCCAACCTCCATGTATTCAAGCCATTACAGTGAGTTGGAGGGGCACGAAGGCAGTCATATTTGCGTATCCTAACTTGTGCAATGATAGCAAGATCTTCATCAATGAACCCGTTTATTGAAGAAGTGACGCAATCTACAGCATAAAGGTGTGCCCGTTTATGTTGCCTCGATGAAAAGTGGATTCAGGAGTGTTTTTGGCGGGGGTACTTTAGTAAGTATTGTAGCAAATCATTGTAGCAATTTATTGTAGTAGTTACTGTCCACAGCCGGCCGAAAATCAGAATTCCAGAGAATCCACACGCCCGTGTGGAAATTCCACGGGGCGTGTGGAATATCCACAGGCCCGTGTGGATGCTCGATTCCAGCCCTATTTAAGGCCGATTTCAGCCCCGATTTCAGAATTCTTTTCTCCATCTTTTCCCCAACTTGAGAGAGGGCGGCGGCTAGGCTTTGGAGAGGTATTAGCTAGGGATTGAGAGAGGTTCTACGGCTCCGACATCATGCTCCGTTTGGAAGAAGGTTAGTGGGAGAGCTTTCGTCGGCACCGATCCGGCGAGGTGTATCCTAGGCCGGATAAAGGGACCTTTGGAGGAGACGAGGCCTCTCCACAAAACCATCGACAGGACTACCGAGGGAGTTTTTCTATGGATTACTTGTTTTGACATTCGATTTCATTGTTGATTATAACTAGCTCCATGGAGAGCTAAACCCCCTAGTGGGTACTTGGATTTGTGAACCCTAGGATGTATTTGTTTCATTAAACCTTTTATTATGCTTTCCTTAATTGATGTTTTAATTGAGTTCCAATCTTGAATGTTTGATTGATTGAATGCTCCCTTAGAGTGACACTAGGGTTGAGAGGTCACCTTGGTAACCCTTGTGAGTGAGTGACACACCACGAGAGTTAGACAAAGCTAGAATGGAGAGGGTTGAGAGGGTGAGTCGAGAGGTAGCGGACATCCCCCTTCCCCTTCGACATGATTTACTCTACCTCTATTTCCTTGAGTTCTTTGCGGTCATAGTAGAGTGAATGGGGTAAGGGATGACCTTTCTCTGGGGCTTAATTGCAAAGGCAATGGAGTGAAGCATTGAAGTGATTTTAGCACTTAGGGCTTAATTGTGACTAGGGACCTCTCACCTGGACCAAAGAGTTAGGTCTATATCTAGGAAGAGGGTTTATCACTTGGAATCCCTAGAACTCCATGCCATTCTATCCAAGTGCGAGGTGTTGAGATTATTCGATTTCTCCTCCGGGACATGGTATAGAGTTAGTCACGGTTGACCTTACATTTGGGACCGTGTATTGAAGGATTTTCATGACTCATTAATGCATTAGTTAGGAGGCATAATAGTCTGTTTTGCACCTATGGAGTAAGACATCGATTTTTCATCTCAATAAGATGAATTATATTCATTGTATAACTGACTTCTTTTGAAAAGCATTGGCGCACGTGTAAATGAGGTGCTCTACCTAATTGAGCTATAGCCCTTGTCATAGATATCTTAACATATAGATAATTTCTTGTCAAGATGGGCAGCTGATGATCCCACATGAAACTTTTATCCGAGTACCCCATTTATATCGATTGCCTTTCCTCTCAATTTTATTATGCCTCTCGTTCTTATTTCTTTTATCTCTTTTTATATAAATCCCATTGATCATACCATCGATTTATTCTCATCATAGTTAGATAGCAATCGTTGTGTTTCTATTCACTATTCCCTGTGGATACGATACCCACTCACCTGGGATTTATTACTTTGACACCCATGCACTTGTGGTTTGCACGCATTTTCGGTCGTGTCAAATTATTATATCTATCTTTTTTATTGGTTGCTTCTTTTGTGAACTTTATAAAATAGAAATAATGCTTTCAATCCCTTACATTTATGCAGTATTCTTTTTTTTTTTAAAGCATTAAATGCTTTATATATATATATATATATATATATTTGGCAACATGTAGGGTTTAACATGGCAACATGAGAAGCACCAAGGAGCAAGGTAAATATGAAGGGAATACTTCATTAAATCATTAAGTGCCTCAAGGCACTACTAGGGCATCATTTGCATTGACTCCCACCATTCATTTATTCACTAAGACACCTTTTTCAGCTCTTGAGGACCCAATAAATTTTTCATCTGCCTTTGACCCTAGCGATGGGTGTACAAAGTCATATAGTAAGGGGTCTAGTGTGGGATGATCCTACACTCTAAATTTGGTTGACAGAGTGCATCTAACTCCAATAAATGAAGAGTAAGGTTTAATTTATCAGACATGTTTTTAGATTACTGGTATTTGTAATTGTAAGCCTTTATTTAGTTTAGTATGTAACATATTTCTTTGATTATGTGTTAGTGTTTTTGTTGAGAGCAAGGCACAACTACAGTTTCTTGTATTATAAAAAACATTGCAAAAGTCCATGGCCAACATGCAGAAAAGTTCCTAGTGATGTGAATGAATTGATGTGGAAGACATTTCAAGTATAAATTTTATTATATAATTGTTTTGTTTATATTTTATTATTTGTTTAAAGTATGAATTTTTTTTAACAATATTTCTTCTTGGCAGTATTGTAAATGAAACCCATAACATAACAATAAAATCAAAAATGTATTTGATAAAACCTGTAAAATATGGTTAAGGGGCATGTTGGCAGATGAGAAGTAGATGGCAATGAAAGAGAATGGTGTTAGTAACATTAAAAAATGTAAAGGAATGGAAAGAGAGTGGATCACCAAAGATATGTTGGATGCCCTCATTGGTTATTTGTGGGGTATAGATGCATTGCAATCCAAATCACGAAAAGCAAAGGCAAATCACTTAAAAAAGAAGGAAGCAGCACACAAGTGGTTGATGTCCTTTTGTTGTTCATGGTATCAAGCTGGTATGGATTTCTATTGTAGCAATATCCTATGATAATATCCTATAGTAGTAATAGCATATTGAATCCATTTGTCATGAACCTTGAATTTTCTCAATTTTTATATTTAATCAAAATCTAAAATTGGAATTTGTTGTATATTCTTTTTTATGAACACTGAACATGGCATGCATCAATCTTGACATGCACATCCACTTCGTGCCGATTTTAGTGAAAATGTGACAATAAGAAAGATTATAAAATATATTAAATAAATTTTATTAAACAACAAATTATAAATAATATATATCTTAATATATAAGATAAATCAAGTTTTATATTGTCTTAAATAAAAAATTAAAACATAATTTTTTAAAAAAAATTATGAATTGTGGGGGCTAAAAAAATCATAGGGCCTAGACTTGATCATAAGAAAAAATTAATACAGTTTAAAATTATCATAAATCAATTAAATAAGATAAGTTATCTATTTTTAAAAACAAATAGTTAAGATTATTAACATTATGGCTATGAAATAATAATAATAATAATAATAATAATAATAATAATAATAAATGAATTTTTTAAATATATTTTTAAAAAAAATGAATTGCCAAGTCCTAACAAATCAAGATCCCTTGTACATGTCTTTGTAGCATATGCTTAGGCCGGCCCTGCATCCACTCTAGATAATGATCCACTGCATTTAGATTAAGCTAGATGATTACTACCTAGTTTGCTTATTTTTAAATTTGGCAACATCTTCTGTTTAAGATTATATTCTGCTTTGCATCTACTAATATCAAACTTATGATATACATGGGCTTGGTGGATGAGTTCAGTTATCCTTCTAGCTTACACCATCAATGATGTTGTGTTCTTCTTGTGCTTGTGGGGTATATATAACATCCTTCAAATAAGCTCTAACTATAATTGATCGGTTGCAATGGCGTGTGTCATTATGTAGAACACACCGTTGTCCAGAGCCGCTAGTGTACTGTTAAGTAATAAATTCCTCTCATACGAACACGAGAGGGTCATATTCCTTGGGGTCTCAAGAGCTACTATTACTCTATTACTTTCTCTTTGAATACACTATCAATTCTACTTTTATATATTTTGGGTTTTTTTTCTATGTTGGTGCACATTCCATGTAGTTTCTTATATAAAGATTGTTTGTAACTTTTATATATATATATATATATATAGGAGAATCATAGTTTATTTTTCTCTGAAGTAAAAAATTGATAGTTCGACTCCCTCCGAACATAATATCTAAAGGTTTGTGGTTTGTCCACATATATATATATGGACAAACCAAAAATAAACTATGATTCTCCTATTATAAAAGTGAGGTCATGTAATAGACTTTTTTTATTTTCAATAAATTTTTTTTTATCTATTTTTACCTGATTAAAAAAAATAATTAGGCTTTGAATAGGGAAAGAATTATGAAACCATTATTTTTTATTATTATTAAATCACTACTTTTAATTTTTTTTTTTATTAATGTATTTAACTTTAGAGAAATTGTTCATATCATCCTCCAAATTTCTCATTTGATCAAAAAATCCTTGGACTATTTCATAACCCTAAAAAAGCCCTTCCTTTTCTGACACCCTCTGACAGCTTATTTTTCAAAACTTTTAACTAACATGCCCTCAGCGTTTTTAAGCAAACACATAAAATAGTAAACAAGAAATTAAAATATTGAACATTTAAAACAAATATTAAACAAAAATATTACATATTAAATAAAAACTTATATAGTTACACGAAAACACACAATAGTAAATAAAAATATATACTTAATAAACGGAAAGTACATTTCGTAAGCGGGCAAAATTATATTTTTTAAATAAAATAATCTGACAGCATGAGTTGCAAGGACTAAAAGATAAGTAAACTAAAAAAAAAACTGTCTGGAAAATTGAAATGTAAGAGGAACTGTAGGAGAATTTGAAAAATTATAAGGACTAATAAATTTTTTTTTTCTTTTATTTTATCACTCTCTTTTGTCATCTCCTTTCCCACTTTCATTTCCCCACCAATCAGAAACTGATATCAGAAAGCATCAAAATTAGAATGGTGATTTTAGTTAGGGGTTGGAGAGATTGGGTTAACTTTGGTTGAGTGGGTTGGGTTGAGTTGGCCAATAAATATATAAACCTATTTGTATAAAGTGACAAATTTCAAGTTTGCCATCTCCTGAATAGATAGCTAGCCATCAAAATTAAATTTCATTCACACCAAAATAACATCAAATGATATATGAATTACGACTTCTATCGACTATTTCTTATGAAACTACTTGATTTTATTTTATCTTTTAACAAATAACTCTAAATTTTATTAAGTCAGCAGTCACAAACATGTATATGAAGAGTTTTTCTGGAAATTCTAGCTTTACCATGATGAGCATGTTCAATTGTCACACACCTTTACTTTTGAAAGAGCAAGATATCAAATTCATATTTCACTGAGCAGAAGGGATCGAAATACTTGTTGGGTCCAGCCCATTTGTTGGGTTGGATGAATAATTGGGCTCCAAGCCCATGATGAGAAAAATAAATAAATAAAAAAAATGAAGCTAGGTCAATAGTGGAGAAGATGGAGGGCAAGGAGGTAACTTCACAAGGTCAAATTTTCTCATTCTTTGAGAATGAGAATGGGTTATCCTTGGTAGGGTGTTTTTAGGTGGGTGTTCATCCTGAAGAAAGAGAGAGAAGAAAAGAGGGAGAAAAGGAAGAGAGGGCTAGGGCAAGGAGATCGGACGGCCAAACCTCGCCGGATCTTACTCAAACTCCTAGAGGAGACTCCTTGCAAGAAACACTACCTATTGATTAAGTTTGAACCTTCCTTTTGCTCCTACTTGTTGTTTGTTAGCCATCTTGATGATGATGGTGAAGTTTGTCAAAGAGATCTCTTCTCTTATGAATGCTTTTGCCCTTGTGCATGTAAACCTCTAGTTAGCTAGAGAAGATCCATTGTAACTTATTATTGACCTAGTGGATGCATGTTTAAGAGGCTCTAAGGAGTCCCATGGTTTTTCCCTCGATTTGTAGGGTTTTCATTCTAAAATCGTTGTCTTGAATCGTTGTATGTTTGTTCATCTCATTCTAACAAGAATTGAGGGGTTTGAATGTGTTTTGAGCTTGTTTTGAAGCCGTGAAGACTTGTAGATGCTTGGGAAGTTGCTTTGAAGCCTCTAGGACCTTGTTCAAGGTTTTTTTTGCAGCTTATGCGGGATGCATGGCCGCACAAGGTCGCCAGTGAAGTTCATGGGTGTTTTGCGACCGCATGGGACCCGCATGTGAACAGTGATTTTACTAAGTTACAATGAACAGTACCTGTGAACAGCACTTTGCTACAGTGCCCTGGTAGACAGAAAGCCTCACGGGCAAGCTTGCGTTCGCATAGGATTGCCAATGAAGTTCACGGGCAAGTGTGCGTCTGCATACCATCTTCATGTTAAAAGTAACATTGCTACGGTAAATTCCGCAGATTTTCACTATTTCAAAAACCGGAATAATTTTTGGAGCTTTACTATTTTTATTAAAAAAAGGTGCTTACATCAGGGCATCTCCAACCGGCCACTAAATTTGAAGGAAAATCTTTAGATCTGGAGCAGGGGCATACCAACCGGGTGCAATTCCCCTGCGCCAAATTTATTTTTGCTACAGTGGCGTGTGGGATATTGGGCGCCACTGTAGCAGCGTTAAATTTTTTTATTTTTATTTTGATTTTCTAATTTGATTTTCTTTTCTTTTTTTAAATTCTATTTTTTTAAATTATGTTTTTTTCTTAAATTTAAATTTATAAATTTATATTTTAATTAAATTAATAACTTATAATTTAAGTTTAAATTTTTAATTAATAAGAAATATATAATTAAAGAAAAATAATTTGCAAAATATTAATTCATTAAAATTAATGAAAATTACATGAACAATAAAATAAAAACATAGGGAAAAAATACTAAAACATACATTACCATCGATAAAAAAAACGACAACACCCAAAATATAAATATGAAGTTTGAAGTAGATGGGGCTAATAATCTAGCATGTTATCACCACTTCCACCAATATTGTCGAATATGTCATTAAACATATTAGATCCAGAAGGGAATGTCTGTTGAAAATGATCTCTTTTCTGTAAAATTGTATTTGTAGTTTCATTTTTTTTATCAATCAAATTTTATTTTATATTTAATAAATATTTATAATAAATATTTATGATAAATATAAAATTAAAACTATATTTTAAATAGTATAATACTTAAATTTAATGGTTAAAAATGAAAAAAGATTTAAAGATTATTAAATTTGTTGATAGGATGAATATATAAATTGTTAAGTGAGGAGAATATTTTTAGAATATTTTATTTTAGAGTTAAAAATAAAGATGGTTGTTGAAGAAGTTTTTACTGTAGAAGCTGTATTTTTTCAGTCCTGAAGCGTTAAATATAAAGTTTTGGGTTGGAGATGGCCTCAAGCATACCAATTTTTTTTCTCTTGACACCAATTTTTCTTTTCTTGTTTTTTTTTTCTCTTAAAAATCTCATGCTTTTGCTCTCTTTGGTGAAGTCTGACAAAGCCATTATCTAAAGTGAGCCGGTTTAGATGCACTTTTCTTACCATCAATCTCTAATTTATTGTTTTTCAAAATGAACTATATAAAAAAAATTCTTGTAACCACTGAAACTTCATTTTCCTAATTCATTCATTCTCCATTTCTTTTATATTTTCTTTTTTTTTCAATTTCGCTTCTAAGCCAACTGTCTGATCGGGATAAAGCTCGTGGTTTAGTAGGCCATCTTAAGGTTACATCTTTACGAAATAATGCTCAATTTTATCTGAACATCTCCACTAGAGGTGGGCACGGGCTTGTTAACCGGCCCAGCGGGTTTGACCCACCGGGTTGCGGTTCACCGGCCCACCAACCAGGACCCGGCTTGGCTGAACTAGAACCCGCCTGGCCGGGTTGGCCCGTCTGACACGGCAGGTCCAGGTCAATGGAAGCCGGGCCCGGAACCGGCCCGGCTTCCATGTTGAACCGGCGGGCTGGGCCGGTTGGTGGGTCAACCCGCCGGATTGGGCTCGGCAGGCCGGACAAGGTTGGCCAGCTGGATAAAATAATTAAAAAACTAAAAAATTCTGAAAATTAAAAAAAAAATCAACAAAAATCAGAAAATTCAGAAAAATAGAAAAAAATCAAAAAAATTTCTAAAAAAAAATAAATTAACTAAAAATTGAGATTAAGATAAAAGTAGGAGTTGAGAAATATTGAGATTAAGATAAAGAGTTGGGGAAAGATGATAATTAATTACTAAAAATTCAGAAAATATAGAAAATTTTAAATTACACTAAATTTGAAAATAAATGGCTTGCACTTAATCTGTTTACTTGTCGAATCAAATTGCCTACGTATCCTCCTGGGTGTGATAGGAATCAAAGCCCATGTAGTTATTTTACATTTTGTAACCGGTCACCCATTATTCAAAGATATTCTTTTTTTACTAATATATTTTTGTATAAATTGATATACATAATTTAAAAACAATTTTTTGTAATTTTATTTTTATTTTATAAATTGAAACAAAATAATCTAATATATATGTGACAAATAAGAGTGCTCCTATTTAAGAGAATTTAAGAATGTGCATGTGTGGGGACCTAGTACTTATGAGCCAAAAGACGATTAACAAGATAATTATTTAAAAAAAATATTTATGAAAATATATTGTTTGATACTCTGATATTTTACATATTGATTTATATAATCTTTTAATTTATTATATGGTTTCTTAATTTTTTATAAATTAAATATATATGTAAAATATTTTGATCCATATCCTACATTTGTCTATATATAAGTTTTGCCAATAAATGTTAAAAGCAAATTGTAGCTCAAGTAGTTGAGTTTTTTCTATTCAAATTTAAGGTCATGGGTTCAAATCCCATGACCAACATGGTTAAAAAAAACAATGACATTAAAAAACTAAAAAAAAACTCAACTTTTGTATTTGGAGCCCGGTTTGGAACCGGGTTTGACCCGGCCCGTTGGGTCCACCCGGGTTTTAACCCGGCGGGTCAATCCGCCGGGTCACGGGTTGGGAAAGGCCCAACCTGTAACCTGCCTGTAGACGGGCTGGTTACGGGTTGGGCCTTTCCCAACCCGTGACCGGGCGGGTTAACCCGTCGGGTTAAAACCCGGTTGGACCCAACGGGCCTGGTCAAACCCGATTCCCGGCGGGCCGGTTCCGGGCCGGGTTGCCGGACGGCCCGTGCCCTCCTCTAACCTCCACCATGAATTCTCCGACCATTAGATATTCCCAACCTAATATCTTTGGTGTCCGGAACTTCACCAAAGATTAAAAAATAAAGAGACACGCCCCTACCTTATTGTACAAGTAAATGTTTAATATTCATGTGCTCGTCCAAAAAATTGAAGACTAGTTGACGTGATCAAGTTTTTTTCCCCCACGCATGTGCATGCCTTCACATGCGGCTTATTCATATTTTGTTAAAAAAAGATTTTTTTTATTATTTTTTTTATAAAACAAAAAAAAGGGATATACTGTTTTACCAAAAACAAAAAATAATCATTACAATGTGGTAATTTACAAAGTGTTAGAGAGAAAAATCTTGCTTGCTCAACAGTTTTCATCAACTATTATGGGAGGTCCATGTCTTTGTGATATAGTGATAGAATGGGAGAACTTCGTTAATTTAATTCCACCCAATCAATTCAAGATTTGGAGTTTTAACTTCCAGGAACATACACTATGGATCTTATCCCTATATAGAATTGTAATCCTAATTGTTAGTTCCGCCGATGTGATTTATGGTTTAAAAAACACTCAAACATTCATAGAAAGCTCACACAAACCAAACAAGAAGAAGACACACAAGATTGGTCCCCCATTTTGGTGTCCACTCGCCTACGCCTGGGAGGCCAAGCCCAGAGAAAAATAATCCACTAAAAAAGATGAAAATAATTGAGTACAAACTCTTGTCACTCACTTCTCACAAATAAAGATTACTACCCTCTCTAAATTGTCTAATGCTCACACACTATCCTTCACAAGAGACACACACAATCTCAGAGCAAGGTAGCTTATATAGACGCCTCAACATCCCAAATATAGCACATAGCTCTTTTAGAATCTTCGCGGCTACTAATTTAAAAACCTTCCAAAATTAGTTGTTGCAACTCCTGTTGTAACATGAATTGCGACATGGCCCTAACTGCTGACTTGACTGAGTTCTGGTTACGTTGCGAATGACCTCAAGACCTATCAACCTTCCGGTCATGCTTAGTCCGAGTCAATGCAGCCCAATCTCCCAATCCCAACTGCCGGCAACTAGCATACCTCCTCAGTTCCTCGCCACGTAGTCCCCTAGCAAGGGGTGCATGTCTTTTGTGTGTCTTCATGAAACTTACCAAACTTGATCTTCAATTCACCCAAGTTTGGCCTTCAAATCTTCCGAAGAATAGATCTTCAATCAATCATCTTAATCATGCCAACAATAGGAATATCTTCAAATCTTACCCTTAATAGTCTTCAATCATACATATTAAGATTTCTTCAAATCATACCTTCAATAGCCTTCATTCATACCATTAATAGACATTTCTTCAATTAAGCCCCATCCATATTTAGTCTTCAATCAAATCATCTAAATATGGTCTTGATATAATCTTGTCTTCAAGTTGTAACATATTACCAAAAATAGTTCTCCAAGATCTTCTAAAATATTTGCCTCCAAGCCAAGACTCCTTGTCATGTCACTATGCCTTGCCATGTCATCAATTATGCCACATCACAAAGGTTGCCACGTCATTTTGTGTTTGTGTCAAATCATGTCAATTAAAGTGCATTTGCACTAACACTAATCAAAATCAAGCTAAATTATATAAGTACATTAGTTTCCTCCTCGGTAATCCTTAAGCCAACTCACTGATCGCACAACATAATAGGTATGATCAAATTATCTCAATTTATTAAAGAGTAGATCTGACTTAAATGTGAGAAACTATTCATTTTGGCCAGTCTAAGTTTTGTCCTATGGAAGATGCATGGCTCCTTTATTAAAATTCAAGTCATATGGGGAAGGAGCTCATAGAGCTATTTTATTAATACAAATAAAAAGGTCTACAAGAGTCTTAAGATTACAAACCAAATTAAAAGAACAACAAAAGAGCAGAAACAAAAGAAAGAAACAATACAACAAACAAAATAGCTAAAATTTAAAACTGGAAACCTGCACAAGTGAAGCCCTTCATAATCCACTTCGGAAGATCTCTACCCAGATGATAGAGAGAAATCGTGTGAAGATTCCTGCCAAGCAAAGCCAATTTATTGGCAGGACTGATCCATTCAGGAGAGACTTGGTGGACGCGAGGAGAGCCAACACTGGGTAGCAACTGGTTAATGTCCCGAGTCCACTGATTGACGATGTGAGCAGGTACATCAGTAGACAGGAGACTTCCCTGTAGTTCTTGATAAACCTCACGATTATATGTGAAGACGTGATGCAAACGGATTTGTGCTCTGGAAACTTCATGAAGGATAATTTGAAAACTTTTGAAGCTCAATCAATGTTAGCAGAGTTCCCAACAATGGGTCCACAACCTGAAGACATAACAACCTTATTATGATTAGAAATGAAAAAACCAAAGCCACTTACCTCAGAACTAGTCGCATGCATCGCCGAAGTGAAGAGAAAAGGACCATCCGCATTCGAAAAGTTATTCAGTAAGAGCCTCTGACCAACAGGAGATGTATTCACAGAAGAATAACTCTTGACATGTGCAATAGCTTTTGCAGTGATGACAGAAAAATTGGGAACAACTTGATTGAAAATAATTTCACACCTATGTTTCCAAATATACCAAGCAACCGCAGCAATAATAGATTTATGAAACAAAGTATATTGACTGCAGGTGATCCAGGAACCCTCAAGAAAACCATCAGTGAAGACAAAATTGTTTCCAATCAGAATGCTAACATCATGCCAAATAGATTGAGCTTTAGGACAGTGAACCAAGAGGTGGTCATTGCTTTCAAAGTCCAAGCCACAATGAACACAAAAGTTACGAGGACCCGAATTAATTCAATGGAGAAAATCATAAGTTGCCAGCTTACCGTTAAAACAGATCCAAATAAAGTATTGAGCGCGAGGAGCCACATTGAGTTTCCAGATATTTCTTCACCCATTCCAGGAGTTGAAGTCATGGGTAGAGTGATTAAAAAAGTGGTACACCTTAGGAGAGATCTTAATCTTGCAAGACTTAGGAGTCCACGACCAGTGACAAGGAGAATGAAAGTCAATATGTCCAAGTTTATCTCTAAAACAATCCACATTGGTGTCAAATAAATTAAAAAGTTGTTGAAAATACCAAACGCCATGCGAAATAAAGTCAGAGATTTGAGAATTTTCCAAGTCTAAAACCATACTGCAGAAAGTAGGATTAAAGGCAAGTGGGATATTATCACACCAAGGATCAAACAGGAAAGAAGCCAAATTAGGATTCACAGACTTCAAAGAGCAGTAAGGCTTCAGGCGATTGGCAATATGACAGAGACCTCTAAAAAACCAAGAACAGCCTGAAGGGATAGAGTCCCTCCAAAAATTAAATTTACCATATTTAGACACAAGGATATCAACCCAAATAACATCGCATCCGTTTAAAAACTTGAAAACATTATTGGCCATCAGGGAAATTTTAGCAAGAGAAAGATTTCTAATACCTAGGCCCCCTCAGGCTTGGGAAGAGAAAGATTTGCCCAAGCAACAACGCGGATGCCCTTTCCATTGCCACCTTTATACCAGAGAAAATCCCTAACAATTTTGTCAATTTTTTTGAGAACAGTATCCGGGATAGTATAAACAGAAAAGTAGTATGTTGGAATTGAAAGAATAGATGAATTGATGAGAATTATCTTGGCTGATTGGGAAAGCTTGGAATGCTTTCAATTAGAGCACAAGTTACGGATTTTGTTGATCATGTGATTAAAAGACATCAACGCAATCCTTTTAGGTGAAATAAGCACCCCTAAATAGGAAAAAGGAAAGGAAGCTTGAGTGAAGTTAAGAATGGTGCAGATGCTTTTTCTAACCCTATTATTAAACCAGGATGGGAAGTAGACTGCAGATTTGAGAAGGTTGGAGTGCTAACCGGTAAGACGACCATATATAGCAAGGCAAAGTTTGATACATTTGGCAGTCTTTCTGGTTGCATAAGAAATAAGAACAAGATCGTCAGCATACATCAGATGGTTGAAATTAATATTTAACTTAGAATCAAAGCCCTGAATCCAGTTTCTATGAAGGGCAAAATTAAGCATGGAGGTGAGATTTTGGGAGACCAAAATGAAGAGGTAGGAGGAAATGAGATCCCCTTGTCTAATACCCCGGGAGGAAGTAAACCAGGAACTGGGCTGACCATTAATGAGAAGGGAGAAAAAGGTAGCAAAGAAGCAATTCTTAATCCAGGAAATCCAAATTGGAGGGAAATTCATCTTAGTTAAGGTGGCAAGAATTGCAGTCCAGCTGATAGAATCATAAGCCTTTTCAATGTCAATTTTGACAATCATCCTAGGGGGGTGTGGGTAAAGTCTTCCTCAATCGTATGAGCAATCTCCTGAAGGGCAATAATATTGTCAAAAGGACTCCGGCCAGCAACGAACACTGCTTGCTCTCGACCAATAAGCTTTGGGAGAACAAGCTTGAGTCGGTTAGACAAAGCCTTAGACAAGATTTTAAAGGACACATTACAAAGAGAGATGGGTCTAAAGTCAGAAACCAAAGTAGGGTTATCCTTTTTGGGAATAAGGGTAATAAAAGTACGGCCCCAAGAATTAGGAAGGGAACTGTTCTGAAAGAAACTACTAATGGCTTCATAAAAATAATCACCAATATCATTCCAAAAAAACTAATAAAATTCCGAATTAAAACCATCGGGCAACCAGAAGGGAGCTCCATTACTATACGATAAACCTCTTCCTTAGTAACTTCCCGGGTAAGCATATCGCCATCCGAAGAAGACAGACGGGGAAGATCATCCGGTAAAGCAGAAAGAATGGCAGAGAAAGAGTCTAAAGAATTAGTAGACCACAAAGAAGAATAATAGTTCAGAAAAGCATCATTAATAGAATTTTGATCGGCATAGATATTACCATTGATATAAGAAATTTGAGAAATATGACTTCTGTTCTTATGGATACGGGCATAGTTAAAAAGAAACTTGAATTCCGATCACCTTTACAAACCCAAAGTAAATGATTACACTGAGCCCACTTAATAGCATTTTGCCTTTGGAGAGCACCAAATTTTGCATAAAGATTTAAGAGATTAGAATGCATACCAGGAGAAGAAATGTCCTGTTGTTCAGCCACCAATATAGCATCCTCGGTGGAGAGCAATTCAGATTCAATAGAATTGAAGCCAGTCACACACCAAGTTTTAAGATGAGAGCGTACATGAGATAAGAGATGTGTAAAAGCATGCAAAGCATTGCCATTAGGGGTGCAATTAAGAGCTGTCCTAACTGCATCATGACAACCAAGATAGTCAAGCCAAAAATTATCAAATCTAAAAACACTAGGCTTTCTAGGAGTACTAGCATGAACGGTAAGTAAAAGGGGAGCATGATTAGAGAAAAGCCTAGGTAGATGATAGAGAGGATAAGAATTGAATTTGGGATACCACACAAGGTTAACTAAACACCGATCAAGGCGAACCCACCTCCGAGCGGTACTTGTTCTATTATTACACCAAGTAAAGTTAGTCCCAGTGAAATGAAGATCCAAAAGACGATTATCATTAATAAATTGAGGAAAAAATTAGCCTTGTGGGAGTAATGTCTATAGGATCCTCCCTTGTGCTCACAGTGGGAGACAATGGAATTAAAGTCACCAATAATAATCCATGGAAAATCAAGAGTGGAGAGTTTAGAAAGTTCAGACCAAAGTGCCATTTGAGAAGAAATACGGGTACCATTATAAATCACCGAAATCAGCCAAGTATGGGAATGATCCGAAGAGATGATCAAATGGAGCGCTCTCCTGGAAATAGGAATAGGGGAAACAAGGCCTAAATAAGGATTCCAAATAACCATAATACCTCCTGAATAACCATTAGCCAAGATTGCCGCCCATTTCCAGTTGCGAGGGAGCTTTCTAATTAGACGGTCCACGCGGATTGTGTCCACCCTAGTTTCAACCAGACAAAGCATATAAGTTTTATCATGACGGATAAACCTCAAAATCCGGTTTGAGGTATCCCTATTAGATATCCCCCTGCAGTTCCAACAAATAATCTTAGGTTCAAGCATAAAAACTAAAAGATAAAGGACACAACAGTAAGTATGAACACAAATTTCATAAAAACTGGAAATGAGGGAAAAAGAGGGAAAGAGGTTAGGAGGAGCGGCTCCCTCCCGCGTCAACCCTGCCCTTCTTATGCGGGTCATTTGGGACTGCTAGATTCTTCCTAACCAACGAGTCTCTGCGTTGTACATCCTAATACTGATCAAGAGTCATCAGGTCGTCTATCTCATCTTCCTCCTCAAACATTTCTTCATCGCCAACTTCATCCTCATCCCCTATAACAGCGTCAGATAAAGGACCAGGATCATCCTCATCGGGAGCTTTTAGTGCTAAGGCAGCATTAACCCTGTCCACCGCCATCTGATGAGGGTTGCCTTGATCACCAGGAGGGTGGGAATGGTTCTCCAAGGGTGTTATACGGAGAATGGGTGGAGGGGAGTTAGTGCGCGGGAGAAAGGGAGCTTTACCTTTGTCTCGACTCGGCTGGGAGGCACGAGGAACATAGTGCATATTTCCCAGACGAAGAGAATCAGTATTTTTGAAAAGAGATCCGTTAGGTGGCCAAGAATCCTGAGGGACCACCAAAAGAGGCTCATCAACGGTCAGATTTGGATCAAGGATAGCATCATGCAGAGGGGAGTCTCGCCATTAATGTTTTCGACTCTTGGGGTACGAGAGGAGATGTGGCCTCCCCTGCCACGCCCCGAGAAGCCGCCATGTGTACCTCGCACCGAAGGAGAGTCAGAGCGAGTGACATTACCAACATGCCTCATCTCGGCTGACCCATCCCTAGTCGCATGCGTGCCACTTGTCGAGGCACCGCAACCACGAACGCGACCTCGCCGGCGAGGAGCTAGCAACCATGACCCGAACTCCGATTCAGACAAGAGATCGTTAGGACTTGGGGAGGATGAGTTGCTCATCTCGTTGGGACGGTGTTGCGATGACTTTGTATTCAACCCAGGTTGTGCTGAGAGAGGATTCGATTCAACCACCAACCCTTGTGACGAACAAGGGGGTGGAGGAGATTGTCCCATTCCAGCAGCAACCGGCTGAGGACAAGCCTTCAAACCATGCCCAACCATACCGTAAGAGTAGCAAAACGTCGGAAGCCGTTCATATAAAACCACCACGAAAACACGATGTAAATCGTCGCTGAGCCAAAACCCACGGCTCAACGGCTTGGAGAGATCAACTTCCAGGCAAATACGGGCAAACCTAGAACGAACGAGTGAAGATGTAAGGTCATCGACCTTCAAATGATTTCCAATGTGAGCTGTGATAGACTCCAGGGTTTCAGCCTCCCAAAAATCTACATGTAAGTTATGAAGTTGAACCCAAATAGCAACAGTGGTAAGCTTAGCAGAAGATGGTTCAAAAAAAGGTTGCCAAGGTGAGAGTTGGAGAACTATGCCATTGATAGACCATGGTCCTTCCACAAGGATCCTTTGCTTAACATCATGAGAAGCACACCGAATTAATAGGAAACCATTAGGGAGGTCAAAGATAGAGACTTCACCGATATCCATCCACTTTGCAAGGAGAGACAACTTCACCTGCTCAAACGGAGGAGGCTTGCCGAAAAATTTTCCATAGAGTGAATGTTGGAAATGCATCCGAGCACGAGCGAGAGAGTCATCATCCAACCTGACGAACTGAGATGTGGAGCTTTTGATTTTCGAGAGTAGTTGTGGATTGTAAAGTGGAGAGTTCTCAGAGTTGCGAGCAGCATTAGAGGCGATTTGAGCCCAGGTTCTTAGTGGAGGAGGTTTGGAGGCGGGAGGTGAACTGTTTCCCCCACTTGCCATCGCAAGGGGGGAAGGAGAAACAGAGGGGAGCCGAGGAGAATCAAGGAGCAAGGAAGCCTCAGGAGGAGCGGAAGCATAACCATTCATGTGCAATGAATTTGGAATGTTACACCAAAAACATCTCATAAGCACAGGATTGGGATGTAGAACTGTTTAGTTCATTAGCTATACAAAATCCTAGACCTAATTAGTTATAGAGTTGGGTTATCATCGGGTGGGTTACTCAAACCTGAATGGAACCAATATTTGAGCACCTGTAATGTGTGACAAGGGAATTAAAATTAACGTCTTACTACAATTTAAAGACTAAATTGACACTTCAGTGCAAAAACCAAATGAACATTATGAACATTTGTTTATCTTTCAGGAATATAATTGGACTTGCTTTGCATATTCATCTTTTATTAACTTTGAGTTTTTCAACTTCTTTGGTCATAGAGATTTTAATATTCATAATTGAATATCTCAAAAGACATTTTAGGTAACTACATCTCCGTGAACTATTTAACATTTGTGATTTTTTTATATTATTGGCAAAAATGAATGTCTTATATGGTTTAAACAATGTCCTTAAATTTGAAATGTGGTAAATTATATATTCAAGACTTCTTAATTTTATATATTGTGATCAAGCTATTTTGGTTCTCGGCTCATTCATGCTTCTCCCACTGGTAGCTTCATTGCTTGAATCAGCGGATCAAAGATCGGTTGTTATATATATATATATATATATATATATATCAATGGACATTTTTTTTTTCAAATATTAGACATAGTCGTTTTATTTTATGTTTTTATTTTTCATTGTTTTTATTTGGAGTGGCTTTCGAAATGTTTAATATAGTATTTTACAAGAAATTTGAAACATATGATAGTTTAATCAATTAATTTTCTCCCATATAAAATATTTTTTACGTTTTAAAACAACCTATGATACACTAACATCGAAAACTATATCCATTTTGCCTTAAATTTTATATTTATTGGAAAATAAGGTAAGTAATTATATACTTTGGATAAATGTCACACTGCAACAAAGGTCACTCCTAGTAACAAAGAAATAAGAAAAAAAACATTGTACACGAACTACATTAAATATTTGAAACACACATTGAATATTTTGAAAATACACAAGTGAAAATGAACATCGGGTAAAAAACACAGACCAGAAATGATCTTCTCAAAATTATATTAATAAAAATATTTTTTAATTATTGAATAACATTTATTTTAAATTATTTGACCACAAGTATAGTCATGCAAACATATACATTCAGTTATATAATTAAAGTGAACAAACACCTACATTTCATGCAAACAACTAAACACAAACTAGTTTGTGAAAACCACCTGGAAAAAAAGCCACAACTAATGATATTTATTATTTGACGCAACTTCGACATGCAACTACATAGACTTGAAGGAAATCACATATAGAGAGCTATAAAATGAGAATTAGCAGCCCATTTTTTTCATATGGTTGGGAAAGAGGGATCCATTGCAATGCCACACAATCCTTCTTGAGGCTTAACATTGCGCAGCAATCTCATGTACCCCATCTCTCCCCATCCGATTCCCCATGAATTTTTCAGAATCCAAAACTTAGTTCCATATTCATCCTCTCCATAACCAACAGCAGTGACTTCATGGTCTAACACAGTTCCACATCCACCAGTGAATATTCCTCCAGCATAAAACTGGAAATTACGTCCAGTTGAATCAATGGCGAAAACAACTGGTTGATTGACCACAGCCTTGACAAGTTCACTCTCATTATTGGCAGGAACTCTCTCACGACCATTAATCTTAGCTTTATAATTTGAACCCCCTTCTCCTCCTTTCACAGTTTTGCAAGTGCCATTAGCTTTTTCATAAGGATAGTCATCTTCTGTAATAAGACCTCCATTGTCGAGTACATACTTGAATGCTTCATAGGCGAATCCTCCTGCGCAGCCATTGTTTCCTTGATCACAGGCAAGAATCTCTTGTTCAGAGAGTGAGACCAATATATTTTCTTTGATTTGGATAATGCCTTCTATTGCCGCCACTGCGGCGAACGCCCAGCATGATCCTAATTGTTTTAACAATTTTAGATAGAAGATAATCATCAAATAAATCGATAAATATAGTAATATGTATGTATTTATAATATCTATGGAAACTTGATTATTAGTATAGTTGTAGATGTTAGTATGTTACTCACCACATCTTCCTTGATTCTTGATAGGAGAAACAGCACCTTTGCTTCTCCAGTCCATGCTAGGAGGAACATCAGTCACATTTGCATATCGAAATGATGAATTATCTGGTGCTTCTAATGGCTTTGAAAATCCGGTTTGAAAAGCCTTGAACTCTTCGTTGGTCATTTCTGCAAACCTATTGATGGCTAGCTTGTAAGACCGCGTACCGTTGTTATTGAAGGACCTTATGAAGTCTAGGTTTTCTGCGAATATCTTAAGACGATATTCTTTATCCTCAGAACTTTTATATATACGCCCATGCTTAGCCATCCATTGCTCATGCATTGCCATTATTGTTGGATTGATGCCAATGGTGAGTGACATGGTGAACGTGCGATGAAGCCCACAAATAAGCAAGCAAAACCAAAAGAAATTTAATGATCCCATAACTCAATGTGATTGAGTAGATCAGATGTATAAGGTCTTGGTAGAAGCTTGCATGTCTTTGGAATCCTTTATATAGGCTAAGTTCTGCTTTGAATAATCTATATAGATATATGATCTCTTTTGTTTTGCTTTCTTGTCCCTTCAATTGGTGGTTAGTTCTTGTCCTTTCATGCATCTTTGAAGAATAACTTGTTTGGATTAGAACTAATCAAGTAATGCATGGAAAAAGTAATTTGCATGCATTGCATCCTGAAATAATGTTTTAAACAGTTTGTACGTATTTGTCAAGAAATTGAAGACATGCTCTGCATTCCAATTTGTTCTTTACATCCTGCTAATGTTTTCTTTCAGAAAGGTGTCTTTAAGTGATATGTTTGTATGGCCTTTGAAATATCTAAGTTTTTATTTTTGATTCAGAGTGGATGACCCACGCTAATGATGTACAGTAATGAATGGCTTCTTCTTAATGCAATAGACTACGAATTTGGTGCATTGACCAGGTAAAGGGTTTGTTTTGTAGTACTTAATCCTCGTTTAATGTATTGATTGATTTTAATTTGATATTATTCGTCTAAAAGAAATAGCCATACACCAAGTGGCATGAAACAAAAACTTGAATAATTGGCCTACCTACACCACGGCTCTTAGTTATCATTAATCAGAAATAATTCTTAATGATGCGCAAATATCTTTTGGCATTTATTTTTCTTACTCTGCTTTTCCCATGTAACACTCTCATTTTGATAAGTAATGTTTTGAGTGATGGAAGGTTGAAAAACCAATGTGAATGGAGAAGCCTCTTTAAATTAGATATTATTTTTTACTCTGAAGTTCATGTCATGTATATATGATTTTATAAATGAGAATGGGATCAATGGTGTGGGTCCCACATGTTTTTTTTATTTACTTCATTTAATTTTTGCATGCATGGCTGTTACGGAAGAGGAAAAAAAACCTTCTTTTTTATTTAAATTTTATTATTTATTTATTTATATATTCTTTCTTAATCTTTATATTTTATTAGGTTTTCAAACCTTAGCCGCCACCTCTTTGTTTCTCCCGATATAGATTCCTGTTTGGACCAAGAAAGAGGGAGAGATCTTGCCTCTTTCTTCTTCTCTTTTCTTTTTGGTGTGTGGTGTCGGTGACGAGGACGGAGATAGGCCTCTTCGTCAAGGGCCGTGTTATTATCATTGGGAGGTAAGCGTTCTCTTCTTAGATCTAGGGTTAAGTGGTGTAATTTTATCTCCTAGATCTTGTTGTGGTATGGTTTAATGTTTTATTTAGGGATTAAGTGGTGGAATTTTTATTTACTAGATCTTGTCGTGGCATCATTTATTGATCTTGATTAGGGTTATGTTTTATGCTAGTGGATTGATTATCTCATGTTGATACTAGCCATTGCACAATGAATTGTCAACATTGATTTGCAAGTTTGTTAATGCCTCTGTTCATGCTTAAATTCTCTTTGTTTTTTTCTTTTAAAAAAACATTATTCTTGATTCGGGAAGAATAATATATATATATATATAACTCTTTTAAATTCAGTTTTTTTTTATTTTTTTTTATTGATTTAGTGTGCTGGCTGTGTGGCGTCCACTATTTTAGCAAACATATTTATACATATATATATAATTGTTGATTCTTTCAAATCCAGTTTTTATTTATTTATTTATTTATTTTGTTTGTCATTGATGAGAATTAGTGTGCAGGCGTCCATTATTTTAGCACATATATATATATATATATATATATATATATATATATATATATATTAAGTGTATGGGTTATGATGCTGTGTTCAGTGTGTAAAGTAATGTTGCTCATATTTTGATGATATATGATGCTTTTACTTCAAGGATGTATAGTTGTGTAGATAGAAATCCCACTGAGTTTATGAAACCAAATTGGTTGAGGTTTTGTAGATCAATTGTTTTAGATACTGTATTTGTTTTGATTTCCTAGGAATTAGTGGAGAAGTTTTATGTATGAATAATTAACATACACAGATTTATATATAAATATATACATGTATATGTTTATATAAATTGGATTGTTGGATGTTTTAAGTATTATGATAGTTAGGGTAGGAATTTGATCTACTGTATATTCCTGTGTATTTGTAGCATGTTTAGCGTTTTAATACATTGGAATGTACTCTCAAATATAGGGTGTTCTGTGGAAGCCTAATTTCGTCGTGCTTATAGTTTTGGTGTTAGCTAATCAGGTAAGTACATCACATATAAATATGTACATATATGTATATGCAAATTTTTGATTCCCAATAATCATTTACGTAATTATTTAATTAACTTGGGTTTTACTGTTAAAATTATTCCAAGGCTATTTTGTTACTATGTTTAATCATCATTTAGTAATATTATTTATTTATTTTATTTGTTTTATGATATTCTATTTAATTAGAGATTTTTTTTTGTTAACTTACACCAATAGTTGTTAATTTAATCATTCTATGATTCATGATATTTTTTTTTAAGTTACTTTATTTATTTAATTTATGATTTCTTGGATTGGTTTGGGTTTGGGTTGCTGGAAAAGTGTTTATCTATATAATGTTTTCCTAATTAACTATATTTGTTATAATGGTGTTTCCAAATTAAATAAATTTTTATATTGTGTGGAATATCGTGTGAATTGATAAATGATTATTTGATATAATTGGATTAATTTTGTTAGAAAACGGGATTACTAAATTTTCATATATTATTGCGCTGACGATAATTTTGGACCCAACATATTTTGTTATAGAAACTCGTAGTCCCCAATTAACTGTGCATTAATCCTGTCACTGGGGTTAAACATTGACCGTGTCAACATGTACTTCTGACATAGAAACTATAGTTTTGCACCGTTCCGTCGGTGAAGAATAACGACTTATGATATTCTGGCTCGGGTCACTGAGGGTAAACTTATGAGTCCTGAAATCCGACTCGGGTCACCGAGTTTAAATAAATAAGTTATGATATTTTGTTTTGGCATTAGTTGTTGGGGGACATATATGCTTGTTATTTTGATAAACTAAATCTGTTATGATTTAATTCTGATTTCTGGATTTCACTTTGATATTTATTCCGTTTTGTTACATTTTATATATTTTTAGAAATTATTGAATTTTTGTGATCCCGATATTTTTAGTGGTTGCTTACTGGGCTCCCAAGCTCATTAAGTTGTTCTCTCTCTCTCTTTCAGATCAGGAGTAGGGTTAAGTGGTGGACAGCTTAGCGGGGTTGTTGAGCAAGTCACCGCCTAGTTATATTTCAAGTTAATAATCTTCCCTTGTTGTGGACTTATAATTTTTTTTGTCTTATGTTTAATGTTATATGAGACACTTGTTATTTGCTTCCGTCATATTTCGGACATTGTGCCTCTATGTTGTTTTTTTTTAAGTTAATGTCTTTGTTAAAGGTTGTTTTATCTAGTGTGAGACAAGTTTGAGGCCTTGCGTGCCTACTTGGTCACGACCTTGTAGGTACGCGGCCATTTGTCAATGCTCCAGGTTCGGGGAGTGACAAATAGACATTTTCTCTTGTGGCTCGGGTCACTTTGATTCCTTTGGGTTTCATTCTTGTCAACGTACTAGGGGCATTGCTCTTTCAAGAAAGTAGTAGAAATAATAGATATGTTCTATCCAAAATGGAAAGAGTAGTCATGTTTGTAATTCTCCAAGTAGCCAAAGGTTTTAACTAAAGTTCTATTTATGCAAAAGTCCAGCTTCTTGATGGAGGTACTATTTCCTAGTGCATGATTGTACACTGAACCATAATGTTCCTTTCCCACTTTAGGTGTTTGGTTCGTATAAAGGGGCATTCATTCTAAGGGAAGCCGTTTGAAGTCAAAATGTGGTGGGAAATGTCAACTTCCACAAATTCTAAAGTTCATTTTGTAGAGAGTGCCATCTCATTAAAGTGATCACTTTTCACTTCCCGCGCTCATTTGGCAAAAAGTGAGGTTTTGGCACCAAGTTCCATATCACCTTCATTTCCATGAAAGTAAGGGAAGTCAAAAAAAAAAAAAAAATACTTAAACATGATGGTTTTTAGAAAAAAAATTGGCATAAATGTAGAATTTTTTACAAATTTAGATTTTTCAAATTTAAATAAAATTTTATTTTAGTTTTGTATGGCAATTTTTATATATTTTTTTAAATGACATCAAATTTAAAAGAGAAATTGTTCAAAATATCCCCTATACTTTACCATATCCACAAAAGAACTCTTGACTTTGAGATATCCCCAAAAACACCCTCCTTTATCATGTCCCTAACTTCCCAGTCCAACTGTCTAATAACAGAGTAGAAATGGTTGTGAAATTACACTTCTACCCTTGTGGCACTATCCAATTTTCAAAGCCTTGGGACCCTGCTATCAGTTACATCGTTTCACATTCCAAGGAATCAAAGAAGACCCAAACTTCATCTTCTTTACATCACTGCTTGAGTTCATCATCGCCAGAGAGAAAAACAACATGAGTGTCCCTGGATGCTAGAGTCTTCCTTTGTTGAGTAAAGGCACAGTTCATCATGACAGACAGAAGAAGTGAACTTCCTCATAACTGATACCTAGGTACGAGACCCTGTAACACCCAAGCCAGCACCTCTTTTTCTTATCAATGACAAGAACTCATGTTCTTATGCTTTTATTTGTGAATGAGTTTGACAAGTATTCCGTATCAATTATTACTTTCTTGCTAGCTTCATACTCAAATGTTGTAAGGGTGGTGTTACTCTTGACATATGGACTGGCATAGAAAATATTGTACACAATTAGATAAATCAAATTTGTATTTGTAATCCAGAAATCTTGTTTCAATTTGTAGAAATGTAATGTTGACCCTTTTTCCATTCAAATTTTGTGTCATTGAAGGTGTTATTCATTGTCACCGTGGGGAAATATTATAGATTATGTGAGGAATTAAGTAGTGAATTACATATGAGGACTGGATCCTATAATACCATTCTGTGGACATCTAAATCCCTCTTGTCATGAATTAACTCCCAAAACAATCCCCTCCAGATGTGTGTTCTGTTCAGTTTTTCATAAATATTGTTTATATATACACAATTTTGTTCAGTTTATGGAAAACTCATTATTTCTATTAGAGAACTAGTGCATTTACTATTATTTGTTTGTTTCATCTCAGTACATAAGGAATATCGTCATTGCCCTTGTTTCATTTGAATTGTTTTGGCCATTCTATTTCCTACATACATATAAAATCAATGAATCTTGCCATTCTTTCAACACCAAATATGTTCCAGTACCTGTAAATGCATGTTGAGTGTATAGTGTGAAGTGTTGTAACCTCACTTAGGGCTCCAATGTAGTGCTTACTATGTTTACCTTTTTTTTCAAAATAATATGTTTACTAACATGAAATGATTTGTTTGTGCAGTTGACACATTATGGCCAGTAGCTCTAGGAATCTTGTGAATGGGCAGTGCTATTTACCACCACTTGTACACACTATACGTAAACTGAGGGAGAAAATGACTCGAAGATATTGGGGCATACTCAAGCAAATACTATTTAGCCATCTCATGGACATTAAGCCCATAGACCAAGAGCTTAGTATACTAGACGCTCTGATGGAAGTGTTTGATGAACAGGCCAAAACATTTACATTAGGGGATAGTAATCTTCAATTTAGGGCTGTAACCCTTTTATTGGGCCTGAGGTGCAAAGGCATTTCTATAGAGTTTAAAAGGAAGAAGGAATGTTGTACGATGGAAGAGGAATGCTTGGCAAAAGGAGTAGACAAAAATAGGGATTGTTTCGTGAGGTTATTATAGGGCATGGTCCTTAAGAAAGATCACAAGAGCGAAGAAAATTTTGTTAAGCTATTATTGATATATATCATGGGGATCTTGCTCTTCCCTACCACTTCTTGTTCAGCACCATCATGATTATGATTTGTCCACACTTTGTGAGTATGAATGGGTGCACACGACACATAGATGGCTCATGGAAGATGTACCTGCCACATCCGGCCGAGTGAAGGATAGGTGCTCCGAAAAACTATAGTGTGTACAATGGAAGTAGTTAAGGGGTTGTGTAGTTGCACTAAATATTTGATTTTATGAAGTCACTGAGACTGGGAAGAGGACCTGCTATGAAAATCACCACACATCCTGTGCTACGATGGAAGTAGTTTTAAGAAACAATATGGTATCGGAGCCCTTATGGAGACACTTGAGGGATAGCAAGTAAGTTCTTAAGTCTTTATTATCATTTATAAATGTTCACAAACATTGTCAACTATTTATTTTACTGTATTAATGCTATGTTATGTAACTTTATGTTTGTTATTGTGCATAATTGATTGAGATTATAAGTTGGTGGTTAGAAAAGCCATTTGCGCATTTGTATCGTGAGTTACCATTCAATTATTTTTGTATTGTTCTCAATGGACAATTTGTGTTTAGAACATAGCTTAACTATTTTGTATGTTGGATACATGTTTATATTACATGCATCATTGTCGGTATTTACTAATGGTTGGTATTTCCCACTAGTTCATTGCCTTGGTCCCAAAGAATGAATTCGAGCTTGATATTATTGTTAGGGGAAAAATTGATGGCAAGATCACACGAAGACTTATTGTAGAATCGTCCACAACCATATAATCATTAAGATTCGTGAAGACAAGAGCTAGAAAGGGCAAAGAAATAATAACAGAAGAGCACTAACGGAAGAAGAGCCGATGAAATATCAGTCCGGATAGTCCTCAATGTACGGGTAGGCACCGTTCCTAAACTACAAGCCCAAAACGGAAGTTTACTGATAACAAGAAACTAGATATGGTAATGAATGAAATTAGGGAACTTAAACAAAAAGTTAGCATACTTGAGCAGAAAGTCCTTCGAAATGGTGAAAAGCAAAAGGTGCCCGAGGCAAAATTGAAGAACAATATTGATCATTCCCAAAAGGAACTGTCACAAGCCCCCCAAAGTAAACGGCTGAAATGGGTTCTACTTAAGAGAGATGCACATAAACCCCATCTGGATGAACCAGTGAAGGGTACCCATTATACGAGGCCCCTCACTAGTGCTGCAAAGGCTTTAGCCACTTCTCGCCCCGTACCCATACCTTCCTTCTCAAAGAAGACTGCTCACTTTGGGAAAAGGAAAAAAATGCTGCAAGACCTCCATCTGAGATGACTGTAGTGAATGATGAGACATTGGACGCCATTGGCAGAGCAATAAAGTCCCTCACATCCCCCAAAGGTGGGGTACCATCAGCCGAGATGGTGCCGAACACTGTTACAGCCCCCGATAGAGACAACAACAACTTGGAGAATATAGATGAAATCGCCGAGCTGGCCAAGGTACCGACAGATTTCATCCCTCAAAATAAAAGACCTCATGGTTTTGTACGGCTAGACAAGATGCAGCAAATGATGCTGTCAGTTTTCCTTAATTGCCGTATAGATTCGTAAGTGTCCTGCTAGATTTTAAATTATTTTTTTTACATTTACTACTTAGTATTTTTTGGTGGTGGTGGTGGGTAAATGGTCTCAAATTCAATTTGATATGTTACCATTCATATATTTAAGTTTATACTAACAATATTAATGATGTCATCAATACTAAAACATGTAGGTATGCAAGGCTTATGTTAGTGTTCACTTATGTTGCTAATTGTTTACCCTGATAGGTATGTACGGTTTATGTTATTAACACTAATAAGAGTTATTTGTCATTTGTCTTATCCTGAAAACACTGTCCTACACACTATATTGCGTAAACTTATTAATTACTTTCCCCACTGATACAAAACATATGCTTAGAGCAATAAATTTGGGCATACCAATCGTGACCATCTTCATGCCTTCATTGAAGGGAAGCATATGGTCCCTAATGATGTTGTTGACACATTGGTGTTGATATTAAATGATTCTTTGAAGAACTTCCCCGACCACTTTAAGCGAGCAGCTCAATTGCCAGACCAATGACTCTTGCTCTATCAAAAAGACAGGATTCTGAAGATGGAGTAAAGAAATTGTTAGCCCCTGTCTTGGATAAATACCCAACTGTGGATGTTGTCCCCAGAAAAGGGCGGGCAGTTTGGATTGCTCTATTTAAGCAATGCAATTTATGGAGTAAGTACTACAAGGTGAGGAACTTCATCTACCGGTCAGTAAGGTGTCATTCTTGTGGATGGAGTATACCACTAGAATCCTAGCATATGGCATAGTCCACAGCCTAGCAGCGAATGAGGCTATTGTGCATGTTGAAAAGTAAAACCCAGCAGATGATGATAAAGTAGACGTTGCAGTTGCCAATAAGAGTGACGCACATTTTGTTGGGATCTTATCACTCTAACAAGGGAATTATCATACGAAAAATACATGCCAAAATGCAGCGGATAATAAACCTTTTAACAACATGTAAACATGATAAAACCCTAGTGCATGCCAGAACTAGGATTAAATTCTAGATAAATAGATAATTAAAAGTTATACAACGCACCCTTGTTTCCCCGAAATCGAAAGGGACTATAAATCACGACTCCCCTCTACTATCACGTACACACGAACGCCTCTGGGAATCAAGCAGGTATGCTAGTACCTCAAGAAACAACACTTGTTTCTTGGTTCAAATAGCAAGCACCCAAGATTCAATAGAAAAGGGATTGTAGGTGCAGCGGCAGCGGGATCCGACGGCGACGGCTAAGGGAAAAGAGTGGGCGGCGGCTAAAATTCTTAAGAGACAATCTCTCAATCACCCTATCTTTTTTTTCTCTCCTTCTCTTTTCATATTAGGATTAGACTATCTATTTATATTGGAAACCCAAAACCCTAATTTATGAAAAAACCCTTCACTCCTAATCAAATTAAGAATCTCTTCTTTACTTGATTAATTAAACCATTTTAATTAACCAAATAGATTAGATTGGATCAACACTTAATAAGACCTATCCCGAATAAGCTATTCACTCCACCTAATTTAGGTTTTTCACCAAAACCCTAAATAGGTGGTCCAATAAGTAACAAATACTGAACCTTGATCCCGGCATTCTTAGTGTACGATCTTGTAGGTCCATTTAATATTGGCAATGAACTTAAACAATGTTAACGCTCATAAATCATAATTATTCTCTAGGAAGATAATACGATTACCCAATATTAAATGAAGGTCAATTTTGAGAATTAACGGAACCTATCGCAACCTCATACAATCCTTTGCCACTGAATATCTTAATTAGCATAAGGCATAGAACGAGTCAGCCTTATTTTAATGCTAATTAATTTTTTGATCTCTTAGTGAACTAAATAGGTCAAGTAAATGATAACTCTTATCATTTCCCATGGGCATGGCCACGCACTACTCAGTTTCACTAATCAAGTGGCCGGTGATATTCACTCTCTCTACAAAGAGGGACAATCCCTTCACTTTACTCATGTCTCCCAGCATGAACTGCGACATACCCAAACATACCCATACTTGCCACTCAGTTACGAATGACGTTAGGCGTAAGTTAAAGCATGTAAGGATTCATCCAAGATCCATAGTGATTTTAGGTCAAAGGATTCGATTACAAGAATTACTTGAGAAAAACACTTATGACTTTACAACCATGTAGTGTTCTCAAGAGCGGATCGATCCAAGTACACTGTTCCCTAACATGTATCTATATCCTTTGATTGATATCCCATATCCTATGACTCGTAAAACAAGGACATCTCACTAAAGACATACTAGTCTTAATTTATTTTCATTCCCATGAAAATAATCGACTAGGGACATTTAGAATATTATTCTAGTTTATTATTCAAGATTTTACTATCCAAATCACGCATTTGATAACTTGAGCAGAACCAATATTCAAGGATATTTTATCTTATTAACTATGCACAGAAATAATAATAATAATAATAATAATAATAATAATAATAATTATAGATAAAATGATGCCTCATAATAATTATCCAAATAATAAGAGTTCATACAATGTATTGGGGCTAGGGCTTACACTAACACATGTCCCAGAGGAGGACCCTCAAGATAATACCATAGTTGAACCTGCTAAAAACCACATGGATATAGATCCTTCCACACCACCTATAATTGGAACAATTGGGACTTCAACGACCATCCCGAGGGGTGTGAAAATATGATTGAATGATATACAATTATATGCTTTACAATTGTCTATCGTATGTTATACAGTTATGAACCGTTCTTTACATTGTTTGCTCGGCAACGTTATCATCTTTAGGTGTTGATAAAGATCAAAACTTTTGTTTCAGTATTTTGCATTAATGTTTGCATTAGGATTGTCATGTTTTGTTTCCTAATTTCCTACGCAAATTCACCTCTTTCTCGTCATTAAGTTATTGTCGTGATCGGTATATCTTGTTTTTGTTTATAATCATAAATTATCATTTACTTTAATATCAAAATAGAAGTAACATTTCATATCAAAATAGTTGCTTGCTTATATTCATTCTGCAATGGCTTCATTACACGTAGCTATATTATGGCCAACTTCATTACATCGACTACAGTGCAACTCCCGTTTGTCAAAAGCTTATGACTCAATCCTTCGACGCCTCAACTGGCCTGGTCTTCTCTTTGTGATGGGTGGCTAAAAACAAAAAAAAACCCTAAAGTTATCCACTGTTTTGTCATGGTCTGGTATAGGATAAATCGGGCTCTCGTACGCTATCTTATATGATCCAACAGTGTAGTAGTCATCCACAAAACGGCGAACATTCATATCTGTCTTCATGATGGTCGCACAAGCTTGTTTACATGGTAGTCCATACACTTCCCAACGTTTGCAAGGGCATGTTCTCTCACGTAAGTTGATGGAGTACCTTTGATGGTCTAGAACCTCAAATTGTTCCCCTTTTCGATCAACCTACAACCAAACACTAGCTTTCTTCTACGGTATCTTCAACCTTCTTGTGTATCTCTAGACATAGATGAGTCTCCCATTTGTGGCAATGTTGATGGTGATCACACATCATATTCATCAGTTTGAACCTGCAACACATGAATATTTACACCTGTTAGTCAAATAGTAAAGGATATTTGTGAACTGGAACACTAAAAAGTGTATATATTTTTGTAAAATGATGCACAAATGCTTATAGGTATGATAACTACACATAATAAAGAGAAACAACAAAAATTAAAGTGAAATACTAATAAATAAACAAGAGGATTCAATGTGAAGTAGTAACAATGCATAATAAGCACCTTTAGACGGTGTATGACTGGGACACTATGTATATATCAGTAATTGTTAAAAATATATACAATATTCGAATGAGATGAAACAATAGGAACCACACCTAATCGAGTCAATCATGTTGCATACGGGGAGGTGGCGTGCCTCCTTGATCCAAGCATTGAATGACTAAGCCACGTTAGAGTACATCTCCCCCCATCGTTGACCTCTGAATAGGTAATTGCACTAATGTGCCACTTCTGATTTAGTGAATAGTCAGAGATGCGCTTGCTTTGAAGTGGCTAATAACTCATTCGCTACTTCTTTGTATTCTATGGATGTGTAGGTATATTCCACCTTGGTAATCAACCTCCAGCACTCATCCTTTAATGGTTTTCCAAGCCGGTTTTTGGTCTTGAGGAAGTTTGCGTGGAGATGTCATAAATTATAAGAATGTGAAGAAGAAGGAAAAACCTTGACAATAGCATTCACAAGTCCCTTAGACAGATTTAATATGAAGGTGATAGTCTTCTCATAGTCCTCATCACCATATAATGCTTCACCTAAAGTTGAAATGAACCATGTCCAATTCTTATCTATCTTGTTGTCCACAATGGCATACGCTAAATCGAAGATTCCTTCACTACCGTCCCTATCCATTGCCCCTAAGAGGATACCATGCACCATATCTTCCCATCAAATGAGTTCTGTCAAGGAATAGCATGGTCATGCAACCTTTCTTGAAACTATCAAGACAAGCACACAAGCAAAAAAAAGCTTACTTGAATCAATCATCATCCCTATCAATGATAACAATGCTGTCGGGATTGGTTTCAGTCACCTTACCTGCATACCATATTAGTAGATCATTGCTTGCTACTTCAAAACCATGGAGGATTCCCCATACAAGTTCTTTACCCATCCAAGCTTGTTTATATAGTAGATGGGCACCATGGTCGAGCATTATATCTCGCTGTATATCCATGACCCTATATAGAGGACGTTGACGGAGTTTTTGAATCACCTGCTTACTAATCCATTTCCTTGAAACTTTCTGGTGGGATGTCGTGCCAATACCCCCGCCGCATTTGTGAACATCTCGTACTTTTAAATTATAAATGTGGGGAGATTGCCTTCTCTCGAGGCATGAACTTGCCATTCATAGCTGATGGCAACACATGTGATGGTAACTATGTGTTTATCATTTTTTTATGAAACAGAAGTTGAAATTACGTTTGATAGTGAAGTCATACAATGCCTCTTGAAATTTTATGCATTTTCATAATGTTATCCTAGCGTAGTTATGCAATTTTCAGAATCTCGTGCAAAATTGGATGGTGTTGTGGCTCCCCCACCTACCTTCGCTAGCACCAAGGGGTTTAGGTTACATGAAGCACTTTGTGATAATTAATAGTTCCCTGGTTACAGAAGCATAAGAAAGAAGTTAGTAAGTTACATAAGCAGAAACTATGGTAAATAAACACTTATTGTGGCTTGTAAGTAGGACAGCTAGATACTAAAAAGCAAAATGAAAAACTATCCCCAAATATACTTAAATGAGTGTTAAAACATTTAAAAGAGTGTTAAATCTAAAACGATATACAACATATTATTTTACTAATCATTTATACTAAATCCACTTCCCATGGGAAGCAAGATATTCTAGCGACTAGAAATGTCAGGAGGTGAAAGAATAAAGGAGGTTAACATTTACAACTACATCGACGACCCGGACGGATGCTTTACCATTTTGTCAATCATCTCAACCACCAGTGAACTATATTCTTCTTGAATGCATGGTGAATGTTGCACATTCTCTGAAAATCACTATGTGATCTAATATAAGCTATCATATTATTCTCGTCAGGGATTAAATACTTTACTCTTACCAGAAGGGTCCAACGTGCGCATATTTCATCAAATACAAACTCCCATTCAGACAAAACAAAGAACTCTTACAACCATATTCCATTTACTTTACTAGAACATAAAAGATATCCATTCGAGGCCTGCAGCAGAAAAAATCAAAAAGAAAAAGAATAAGAATAAAGAAAAGCTCACATAACATCATAACATAACACGTAGCATGAAGAAACTGACCGACCTTCACTCAATGTTCTTCACCAGTTTGTCTTAACCAAACCCGATGAGGGAAAGTTTCCCAAGTCCAACGGTGAAAAAGAAGTTGGAGATAATAAGTGTAAAAAGAATGAGAACAAGTTAAAATTTAGATGCTTCCCCAACAAGTCAGCCATGCAACCTTTGGAACAAGTAGAAGTAGATGGAGGAAGAGGAGGAAAAAAAGAAGATGGTGGAGAAGCTTCTCAAGCAAGCCACCAAGGTACGCCCATCCATACCATGAAGGATATTTTTGAGTTTTTCAAAAAATGTAACAGAGGAGAGTAATTGGAGGGATTCAATGGTACAAAACTCAAAAAGTATAGTCTGATCAATATTACAAAATGTTAGAGGGACTGATTGAAATATTCAAAAAGTATCAGGGACTAATAAAACATTTTCCCATTTTAAAACTGTGAATTAGAATTTATATATATTTAAATCCACAAGTGTAATTTTAGTAATTAAATTTATAAATTCAAAAATAGCTATTTATTATGAAATTAGGGGAAAATAATATAAATCATGAATACATAAAAACATTGCAATTATCCAGGAAATGTCTTTAGCCAAATCACAATAAACAAAAGCATTTCATCAAGGGATTAGATTGACGAAGATGAGTCTAATAAGTCTGATAAATTTCTCTCTTTATAACTCATACAGGATGAAGTATGTTAGAAATTTGTATTGTATAATAACTTTTATCAGTTCTGTTAGACTTTGTGGATTACTAACTTTTGAATTTTCAAGCAAGCAAGCTCATCAAGAATAAGAGAAAAGGATATACAAGATTTGGTAATGTACTTTGGCACAACATGGCTACATCTGTGGAGCAAAGCCAAAAGAATCAAATCCACTAGAACAGACAAGCAAGAGAATAATATTTATATAAATACTCTCACTAGAGTATACCCATGATAAAAAAGCCTATCCCTAATGGATCATCTTATACAACCTCCCATTGATAGGACACACATTCACCAGAATCTTCCACTGATAACAATCACTAATAAGTTCTCTTTTGCATGATAGACCAATGCTCTCACACCTACCTCCTTAGGACTCTCTTTGGCATCCTAAATATTTGAGATGAAACTTTTATAGCTCCCAAATTAACTGCCTCCTGAAACTTCTTATTTTGTCTTGATTCTTGGCAACTTCCAAAAATGGTGTTATAACCCTGTATTCCAACATAGACATGACTTCGCCCATCACTCCTACTAACTAATTGAGTTACAACTTCAAGTTGCAACACAATCTCAAGAAGCCATCAACCCTCTTAGTTGAGTCCAAGTCAAATACAACCAAATCTCCACAATCTCGGCCAAACTAGCAATCAATTATACTCATCACTCCATGTCAGCAGAAACCCAAGCTTAGGTGATCAACCACATGCCAAACTTGGCGTTCTTCAATCATGTCAAAGATAGCTTTAAGGAATCTTCAATCCTCCTTCAATCAATTGCACATATTCTTCAATCAGCTAAATTAGTCATCAATCATCCTTTAATAAAATCTTCAATCATTAAACTTAGTCTTTCAATTAATTTGATCCTCGCCTAATTTAGCTCCATGCAAAATTGTCTTCAATTAGATTTTATCTCCAATTTAGTTTTTGCCAAAAATATCTTTAATCAATTATTCATTGCTTCAAATAGACTCACCACCTGCTAACTAGAGCTCCCCCAAATAGAGCTTCTTTAATTAATTAGCAGTAGCTACAAATAACTTCCCATTTAATTTAAGACCAATCTTGATAGAAGATTCTCGCCGGAAATAGCTCTTTATTCGTTCACATTTAAGAATGCCTTCACACGATTATCCTCTAAATATGGTTTTACAATAATGCCAACTTATATAGATAATACCATCTCCCATAACAAGGGCATTATTATACTTTAGCTCTAACATCTTCAAAGAAAGATGTTGTTTATTCCACTAATATTTCATTCTACTAATATCATATTACATCGCTAGGTGTTGATCCTAATTTATGAGTTAACCATACAATTTGATGTACAAACATATATATAGGAGCTAAAAAATAATACTGAAAGATTAATTGAAACTAAGTAGATGGGAACCCCATGGGAAAATAAAGTTGGGTTGGATCTAAGGCCCATTAAACACTTGTTCAGCAACTTATGATACTACTTATGCCAGAATGAGTGAACCCTGGTAGCTACTTGGGTTCCCCGTATAACTCTCATTCTTCTCAGATATTCTAGAAATCAAGAAAAGAAGAAAGCCTAGAGTTTGGAATTGAAGGATCCATAAAATTTTGGTGTGGATTATCATTGGAAAACATCTACTTTGGTGTTTTGTGGATATTATCACCACCAACACTATGCATGTATCCCAAAACTTTTTGATTAATTGATTGATTTTTAAATGTGATTACATTTTACTATTATTTTGAATCAAAAAATTTTCTCAAGTTAGTCTTCTATATATCTTTCACATCTAATGCTCAAGCTAATGTTAGAATTCATTGGTAATTTGGTCATTCTCATACCAACTAATTAGCACTAAATTCAACTCATCAAGGGTGTTGACCTATTCTAGTTGGGGGTGGTCTATAAGAGCCAGTGGTCGAACCCATCAGTTGAAAGCCACTGAGAGCTTGTGGTTGGTGCCATTAGTTGAACTATATTCAACTCACCACTGACATTTCTGCAACACAATTTTCATTAATAAAACCAAGTAAATCAAGTCCAACACAAGTTTTTCACCCTGTTTGTCATACCCCAAACCCAATTTGTCGGACTCAATGCATTGACAAACGGCCGCACACCTACAAGGCCGAGTCCCAGTAGGTGTGCAAGACTCAAAACCCATCTTCCTTAATTGCTACTAAAATGATTCTCGCTCAACGATTCCCGCTAAGCTATCCGTCACAAGTATACTCCTGATCTGAGAAAATTTACAACAAAATTTATAAGCTTGATAGCCCAGTAAGTACCCACTAAAAATATCGGAATCATAAAAGTTTCAAATTTTCAAAACTCAAACAAAGTATAACAAAATACTCCCTCCATTCCTTTTTATCTGTCACAAATCTATGTTCCTTTTTATCTGTCATTTTCTAACATCAAGAAGCATTTATAATTTTTTCCAAAATTACCCTTAACACTCTATTCAATTCTCTTCTTGGAAAATATGAGAGAGAAATGTTAAGATATAAATTAAGGTGTAATTTTGGAAAGATAACTAATTTTTTATAAAATTTTATGAAATAACTAGATTTCTTGGTATGTGAGATTCAATTAACCATGACAAATAAAAAGGAACATAGGGAATACAAGTTTATCAGCATCTAATTCAGAAGTCAAGTTATTCAATAAAACATAACTAATCAAAAAGTCAAGCATATATGTCCCACAAATAACTATTACCAAAACAAAAAGCCAGAGGTCATATGTTTACCCTCGGTGACCCAAGCCGGAATATTAGAGGTCATAAGTTTACTCTCGGTGACCCGAGCCAGAATTATCAAATGCCATTATTCTTCACCGACAGAACGGTGGGAAACTATAGTTTCTATTTCACAAGTACATGTCGACACAGTCAGTGTTTAACTCCCAATGATAGGCTTATTGTAAAGTTAGTTGGGGACTACAAGTTGCTATGTAAAAGTACGTTATGTCCAAACATTTGTAAAAACATAATACAGAAATTCGATGATCCCGTTTTCAGATTGAAAATAATTCCAATTCATTTCCAAATCTAAAGACTTCCATATGAATTGCAGATAATAAATAAATAAATAATTCAAAATATAAATCAAAATAATCATATTTTTCTCAAAAAATTATAGAAGTTCAGAAAATTAGAATTTTTGAGTATATACATATAATAGGATTTTTATGTGGGATAGTTACTTGTCTAACGCCCAGATTTTGAATTCACACCAATCGAGTTTTCTCAAAAAGTCCTATATTTGGGAATAACCCATCAGAATTATAGACAAAACAAATTCTAAAATTCACATGAATGCAAAAACATTTTCAGACACTAACGAAGCTACAAAAGTCGAGACTAATAACCAATTCCCCTAAGACCCTTAAAATTGAAATCAGCATAGCTTTGTGAATTCTAACCGAAATCAGAAATTTCAAACTTATAAGAAAACTAGACATCTACATCTATAGCATATCCAAATCTCACAATGATTTGAGATCTACAGAATTTAAGCGATCACTTTTAAAAATCATAAACATGCAAACCAACAATTTCAATCATGCCCTTTCTAATAAAAAAAATATCTCACAACATATAACTTCATATAAGATTAAACTTTAGAAGCATATAATTAACTCAAAATTGAACAACTTTCTTATTAAAAGTGAGTCTTGATTCAACTTTTAAGATCCTCAAATTCTCTGATCAATCTTCATGCTTCTAACAGAAATGCCATTGAACACATCTACAGAAATCTGATCATATCTCACAAATTACAGGGGTAAAGATTTTAAAATTTGGCAGAGCCAAAGATAAAATCATATTTTACAACTTTTTTTTATAAATCTAAATCTAAATAAGAACTTAAAATCATGAAATAAATCAAAAAAAAAAAAAGATCAAGGTTGAACAGAAATCCCAATAGCGTCACCTGCGTTTAAAGCTTATAATTTACAGGTTTTTAATGCAAAAATTCTAACATTTGGCAGTAAGCTAAATAAGACCTCAATCTACAATTTTGCTATTTTTATCTCTTCCAAATTCTTTCTTAAGATCTCTTAAATTGAAAAGGTTCTCTCCTATTTCAATAGCAAAACTCCATTATCAAGGATGATTAAGACTAACAACAAAGACCAACTTACTCTACTAGGGATGCCCATCAAACAGAAAAAAAAATAGAGACAATAATCCAAAATTTTAGATAAAATCAAGGAATAAAGCAATACTATCTTCCACCCAGAAATGGCAACTTATATGCAAAACGGAAAATACTCCAGGTTTAACCTAAAAGATTTGCCTAAACCTCCAATTCAAATCACATGAATGAAGTAAAATCATCTAAAAAATATTGAAGCAAGAACAAAAACCCAATAGACAGAAAAAAAAAAAAAACTCTTACTTCACCTTCTCATAGTTGAACACTAGACGGGGAAGAAATTCTCATCTTTTCCACTATATTGCCAAAACTGAAATAAGGGAGAGATGCTAATCTCTCATTTTTTTTAAAAAAATAAAATTAAACCTAGTTGAAGGTTTCAAAATCACAGGATCAGATTTGAATCAAGAAAACAAAATTTGGTTGAGTTAAGGATAAGGACCAAATTTGCAAAGACACCCCTGAATAAAAATAAAATTAACTTAAGAGTGGGGTTCACACTATTAGTCAATGCTGGTGGTGCAATGTAAGCTTAATCACTTCTTTTCATTAGTTATTTTACATGCATGTGGTCATGCCAACCGATCTTTACTTCTATAAAACACATCAGACTAGTGCAAATATAATCCCAGTCCCTGTTCAACAGAAATATAACTCATTTATAACCTTCAACTCTGTTCAAGTATGTTATGCTGAAAAACTAGTATGCCCTACAAAGCCAATTTTAGTTATTGTTTAATAATAAAATAGTTTTATTTCATTGCATGCATAATTATGGGCATTGTATTATTCATATTTGATGATATATTATTATGGGCTTGCATTGTATAGATTTCAAATTAATGATAGAGATTATTAAAGTGAGACATGATTATCTATATTCCTTGCAACCCAAAATAGTTCACAACATATGAGATAAAATATGATTTTGTATTCATTATTGGTTGTCACATGTTGTACTACTATGTGTGATAGAGTGGTATGTCTCATCCACTAGAGTGGAGACTCTTAGTAACATTGTGGATATTTGTAGTTGACAAATATTGAACTGGACCATACAGAACTCTTAGACCAAACACTGTCATAGAACAAAAGAGTTATTCTGTTGCAGAAAGTCCTCATTACCTGAGGATGTTATTAAATCTTATGTATAAATTATATTACTTTGATAGTGTCAACCGGTGATGCTAATTACAGGCTATATACGGACACGTTGGGTTATATAATAAATACATTAAGGTTTGTAGTCATCCAAGATGGGATCTATCACTCCTATTGTAGGAGAGAATATTTTAGATTGTGTTTCTTATGTGTTGGATAAAAATCCGGCTGGTTATTTTTTGAAAGTATTTTATTATATAATATATATATATTTATATAATTTTTTTTAAATTGTTTTAGGTCCAATAGTGTAAAGAAACACACATATAAGTGGAGATCGACAGTGTCATTGGTGGTCTAATTATCCCACTTATATGGAATATTTATTGATAGAGGGACTAATATGTAAAATATTATATTGGGGTCTCATATATGAATATCTCTAATCTTTGGATTAAATTGCAATTTGTTGATGGACATGATTGTGATTATAAAATTAGTATGGACTAATTTGCTAAAGATGTAGTGATCCGGGTCCACGCTACATGTTCTAACCTTATCCGAATATATTTACTCCCTATAAATATGTGATATGAGATTAGGGTTTCAAAAAAAAAAAAAAAAATTATTTTGATTTGTGATTGCCATCAAAAGACGGCTACGGCAAAACCCCTAATATTCACAATAGTTGCTTGGAGCAAAAGAAGCATCACTTCTTCCGGATCAAGGGTGAAAAGTTCGAAAACATTGCGTGTGTGCGTTGGAGGATTTTGCGCTTGTGAAATCTCTGTGAAGTAACCCTGATCTTTCACATATATTCATGTGTTCATGTGATCGATCTTTGATAATTAATCAATTGTTGATTAAATATCAATTAATTGTAATTGATAGTCCTAATTTGATTAGAACGTTTTTTATCTAACCCTAATTTGATTAGATCTATTATTACTAACAATGCAATTGCATCTTCCTCTCTGTCTTATGGGCATGTTTCACAGTATACATTGCTGACTTGTTGATTACAAATGAGAGCAAGTGTTTGTATTCCTTCTTTTCAATTTAATTGCGATTAACCTTTATATTATTGCATACCCTGTATCTTTTCTGAAAATTATATATTTATCATCTTGAGAAAGAAGACATCTTTATCTATAATTTACCTGATCATCTTCAGTAAAAGGCATGCGAAGGTTGGTTCACTTCATATTCTGAGAACAAACAAATTAGAGATTTTTACATTTTTCACCAATACATTCTAAAATGATTCGGTTTGTAAATCAGATTAGTTGGGAATGACAAGTTTTGATTGTTCTTTCAGGTAGCATTTACCATATTCTTCTTTGACCGTTTTGTTTGCCGGTGATGACCAAATTTTAGGTAGCAAGAGTTAATTTTGCAACACCAATATATCTGTGCAGCTGATGCATTGGCAAGCAAGTCTCAGGTGTTCAATAGAAACAACAACAAACTCCATGATGGACCAAAACCACATGCTTGAAATAGTAAAACATCAGCTAAAATAATTCCAAAACTGAAAGTTTTGATTCTTTCAAGTCTTACATGAACTTACAAAAGGAGAACATGAAGAATTACACTCTCAGAATCCATTATCAAACTTCATGAACAATAATACTAACAAATTATGTCTATAACTGCTGCTGTTTAGAAGATAGAAGAGTAAAATTCTTATATCTGCTTTCCTCTCCTTAGTATATGACTGATCTTTCAGCAATATATGTAATTCCAGCTTTATGCAAACCCAAAAAGATTTTCACCTTTGAATAAAATGACTGATGTTCTTGACATTGCAAGGGATCAATTGTTCCCCCTATTAACAATAGCACGGAACCTATATATACTGAAGGAAGCTGTGATGCATTTTCTGCACAGCATTATGGTAGAAGAAACATATTTCTTATAGATGCGAGCAACTTGATATCCAGAGTCTCAGGAGTTTGGCACAAAAGTTCCAACATAACCGAAGCCAACAATAGAGAAAGCTATTGATTGGAGGAAGAGGTATATGTAATAACGATTTTTGCCATAGGCAAAATCGAAGCAGCCGCACATAAAGAGGTATGCACCAATACAGAGCTCCGTAAGATGCAATCTGATATATATGAATACAATGCAATGTGTGAATAAGAACGAGGAGAATATTTATGCTCGAGAATTGTTAGGTGATGAGATGAGTGAGTACCTGTCACCGAACCTGATTCTAGGCTTCCTGACTGTTTTCGCAGCTGTGGTGGTTTTGAGACTGTCACCGAGTTTCTCGGTGACAACCCATTCATTGACTCTGCCTGCTTCAAGGAGGCCAATGAAGCTTGCTTTTGTTCTATGCAAAGACATCACATTCTCAAAGAGTACCCAATACATGAGAAGGTGAAATGATCTGCAATAAAGCATTAGACACATTCATTGAAAAATATGCAAATGGGATTTTTCTTAAGGTTCAGTATTGAATGAATTTTTCTACCTTGGTGTTCCAACGGCATTGAGAAGTGTAACAAGTGAAGGAATATATACTGAACCCCACTTGGGTATTTCAACTTCAGGAATCAAAACAGTTGCAGGCATCACCACACAATAAAGCACGAATGTTACAACATGACCGACAATTTTCCGTACCAAAAAGAAGTTGTAGATCACATAAAACCTTTTGCGAATGGAGACTTTCTGCAATACCATTCAAGTGAAAGCATACAATTTAGACACAATCACAAGTTCTGAAATTATGATCTCTTCTCAGTGAAACATACCTTGTTTCTTGCAATCTCCATCACCATTTTCCTGAAAAGGTTTGCCGGACCACAAGACCACCTATGTTGTTGAAATCGGAAAGCTTTGAGAGTACTCGGCAATTCACTTCTCACCTGAATCCATAAATAATTAACGAAAACGGTTTTCAATACAATCAATTCAACTAATCTCAGGACCTGAATACTGTTAGGAAACTAAAAAATTTAAATATGTAAGCATAGGTTTCTCATCCTATCAGCTTAAGTTTTTGGTTGAATCAAACCAAAATAATATATTTTAATTTGCAACTAACACAAACTAATTTTAAATTCAAAGTTGCTGAGCTTTTAAGTGAAAGGAAATTAATTATACCTGGAGATCACCAAGGTAAAGGAATTTCCAGCCTCTTAAACTAGCTCGAACAGCCAAATCCATGTCTTCAACCGTCGTTCGATCTTTCCATCCTCCTGCTTCATTGATGGCAGAGATACGCCACACACCGGCAGTCCCTGTCAGCATCCAATATTTAGCATTCAGTATTATATAAAGTACTAAATCTTCACCAATTGATCTGAAATTTAAATGAGTGATCTGTCACCATTGAAGCCGAAGAAGGAGAATGCAGAGGATCCAGCTTCCTGCTCCACAGTGAAATGATAATCAAGAGACATCTCTTGCATCCTTGTCAACAAACACTCTGCAGAATTAACTGAAAAAAAACACATTGCAGATTCAAGAAATTAATTAATACATATTTAATATATATATATATATATATCACATTAAAATAATCAAATGTATATTAATTACCAAAAATCCAACGGGCCTGGACGAGAGCGAGTTCAGGGTTGTGGATGAGGAAAGGGATTGAACGGCGAAGAAAGTCAGGCTCAGGCTGGAAATCAGCATCAAAAATAGCAACATAATCACACTGTTTGACATAACTGTGCTTCAATCCTTCACGCAGAGCACCAGCTTTGTAGCCTTTCCGGTTGTCTCTGATTGTATACCTAATGTTCACTCCCTTGCTAGCCCATCTCTCACACTCCCTCTCCACCATTTCCTGTAAGTAAATCACATTAAAAATTAATTAATTAATTAATTACTTTTTTTCCTTAAATTTTATTTGTCTGCATTCAAGAAAGAAGCAGTACACTTTCACGTGCAATTTACAGCGCCAGATCCTATTAAAATATTAAAAATAAAACTCACCGACACAAAGAGAAAATACATTGTGCAAATAAATCAACCATTTTTTTTTTTTTTTTCTAACTAAAAACTGTGTTAAAACATTTTTTTCAAGAAATACAGAGAAGAAAAATGTAGAATTAGAAAGAGGTACAAATGATGGGATCTAAACAAAACCAGCAGAGGGTTTTATAAAAGGTTTAACAGTAACAATACCTTGACAACCGGGTCAGTGGAATCGTCAAGCACTTGGATGACGAGCCGATCGGAAGGCCATGAGAGACCACATGCAGCTCCAATGGAGAGCTTATAAACCTATCAAAAACCACAAAGAAAAACACAACACCATCCTAATTATGCTAAATTTCAATGTAAAAGCTTAAAGCTAATAAAATATGTATATATTTCAAATTAACCCATGTGGAACTATTAGTTACTCTAACAACAAATTGAAGAAATGAAGAAGAAAAGAGACCTCCTTCTCATTGAACATGGGGATCTGAATGAGGACTGTGGGGTAAGCAGAAGAGCCAAGCTCGACATCATCCTGCATGGGCAACCATTTGAAACGTTTCTGAGGAGTCTTTCCAAGGAGCTTGACAAAGAGGATGATGATGGCCATGTACAGCCTCTCAATGAAAAGCATGAGAGACATGATCAAGCTAAGCACCACTGCCACCTTCAGCAATGGAATGACTAAAGGAGCCTTCACTTGTTCCCAGACCATCCCCATCTGTTGAGCAATGTCATCCCTTGTGCCTTGGAATGCTTCTGGAATCATGGTTGTTGATGTGAGCTTCTCCATTTTTTTCTGTTATCTTTTTCTGTCTCTCTCTCTCTCTCTCTCTCTCTCTCTCTCTCTCTCTCTCTGTCTCTGTGTGTGTGTGTATTGGGTGGGATATATGGAGAGGTTAAGGAAGGTTAAGAGTGGAGGTGGTGATGAATCTTTAGAGATTAGTAAGCACCTGCTTCACCATTTGGCCAACCAATGGGTGTTGCATTGCCAGATAATCCAGTCTTAATAAGTTTCCTTACTTGTATTACGCATTAAATAATGACCAAACCAGTGTGAAGCATGTGACTTCCGCGTGATGACAAACATGGGATCTGCACTTTGGTCACTGAGGTGAACTTCCAAAATGGGGTGCTTTCCCTTGTTTTAGTAACCCCTTTTCTCTCTCTCTCTCTCTCTCTCTCTCTCTCTCACACACACACACACACACACACACACACACTTTGTAACAAATTAGGTTTATTTGCCTTAAATTTATATAATGATTTTTTTCTACTTTTTATATCATATATCAGTGAATTCAAATATGAAATTAGTTTAGATGTTCACAAACTTGATTAATTTTTCAATTTGTAATGGTATTAAAATAATTAGTAATGTTATTTTTATTTTTTTTAGATTTTCAATAATAACCGATCTAAAATGTATTGATGTCCCCTATAAAAGTTTCTCAATCTCTTTACTTTGAGTCTCTTAGCAATCTCAATATGATAATACAAAAATCAACCTACTCCTCTCAAAAAACTCAAATATCTCTGGATTTAATTAAGCTTTGCAAAATGTGCTCCTAAATTCAAATATTTAAATAATAATAGAAATGGGTGGTAATTGATAATATAAAAATAGAGTAAGTGTGAGAGTGCCGATCGAGCAACATGGTAATAAATATTAAGAGAAAAAAAAAAAAATTGTGGCATCTACTAGGAAAAGGGAGTTATTGAGACAATATCTATACTACTTAGGATGATTTTCAGAAAATGTAGTGGATAAAAATAGCATTAATCTCAAAAGAAATTATCTATGCTAATAAAATCAATAAAACAATCAACTTACACCCGAATTTTTTACCGCGTGTTGTTTAAACCATGTCAATTAATTAATACATTGCATTGAAGTTGGAGCAATATGCTGATTGGAGAAAGTATTGACACCAGTAAAACTATATTTTGTAGTTTGGTTTTTAACATTTTGTTACCATCTCAAGATAGATGAGGAAAGCGACTGCTTTTTCTCTCTCTATTGTCGGCAGTTCCATTTCTCAAAAACACTAGACTTTGGAAGATTAGGGTGGCTAGTAACAAATTCAGATCTACCTTTTTTATTATTTTAATTTTAATTTTTTTTAATTTTCTTATTTTATTAAACCTTCATCTTACTAGACTGGATCCAGCTTCATCTGGCCAAGTATTTTAAGTACACTCGCTTGTGTCTCTTGTGTTGTTATTGGCTTCTTCTGATTCTCTTGAATATGCGCCCAAAAGAAAATAATAGAACTATCTATTAGCCTTTTTAATTTTTATAATAGTAATTTAAATTTTATTTTTTTATTAACTTTGGGATTCATTTAAATTTTGATTTAAATTAATCATTTTATCTTTATCATGACAATACAATGTTAAGAAAATTATATATGGAGTAACACCATGGTTTCATCATCTACAGCCACCGAGTGTTGATATTAATTTGTTGTAATCTTAAGATATAAAATTAAAATCCTAATGTTGTAGTTTTTTAAATTATTAATATCTATTATTTTTATTTATTTATTTATTTATTTTTGATAAAGTAAATGGACTATATTAGTTATGTGGATAAAAGTGGAGTCAAGATCTTAATATTTTAATAAGCCTGTAGGTTCATTTTATGTAAATTGAGATTTAAACTTATCTCTTCACCAAAGACAGAACACTTTATGTAGAAGATCAGGTATCAATATACGAAGAGATCGTTAACATGTCTATTAAATTTTCTAACATAAAATTGATTGCTTATTTAAATATTTCTAATTATAGACTGTTACATCATAAACTTTGTCTACACTTCTATTTTTCAAATCCTATCTTTTCCATGTGTTTTTGTTAAAACTCAATAATCATTTTTTTATTTTTTTATTTTTATTAATGACAAAATCGACAAACGACAAAGCAAAAGACAAACAGGTACAAAAATGAACCAATTACGGTATCTTGACTGACTTTTTAGGGGTAAACCCTCTGTCATGCAACTTTGGAGAGAAGAACTAGAGATATTTCTCACACAAAACTCCCACAAAGGGCCCAAAAACTGAATTGTAATCAGGCTCGAACTCGAAATCTCTTAATCACAAACACGAGTAGTTACCAGTAGATTAATCTAAGGTTTCTAACAACAACAATTATTATTGTTTCCACATAATTTTTTATGTGATTGTGTACATATTTTGTATGTTACTTGATTATCATCGTGTGGGTAAATCATGTCAGAGATACATACAAATGTGGAGTTGATTTGTCTACACACCTATTGTTTCATTTTACGTAAGCTTAAGTTCAAACCTGTCCCTCACTAGAACATGAATACTTAAATGAGAAGTAAATGTCAATAAACCAAAAGATTGTTAGTTTCATACGTTGTTGTTAATGGGTTCAATAAATAAATTCATTTAATTATCAAATCAAAAAATTTAAAACAGAAAAAATAAATTATGAACTTTAAAAATAAAAATACAAAATCTTTTTTACAATAATTCAAACTATTCAAGCATATACAGTTACTTCACGTAAATAGCAAAAGCGTGAACTTAATGGAGAACAAGAATATCATATATATATCATCATGATGAGATGAGCATGCGATGGGTGACACTGGCTGACCCTAACCAACCATTCACTGGCGTTGTAGTAATATATAGCGAGAAATAATAATAAGTGATAGAGATGAAAGATCTGGTGCTCTTGTTTATGAATTATCATAATAAATAAATGTATATATATATATATATATATTTATATATAAACTTGGCTTCATTATTTTACAGGACAACATTGGTATGTCTTTCATGAGTTGATAATTGATTAGAAACAGTAAGTTGCGTCACATTCCTTTGTCCTTGGACTCTTTTTAACATCCAGCTACTTCTTTGTTAGGTTGGCAAAAAACAAATAGGTTGTACGTCCGCCTACACATACATCTGTCTGCATGGGGACCGAACCACGTCAACATAGTTCGGAATCTTATTTTTATTTTTACTTTTATTATTTAATATTAATATTTTTAATTTTTATTATTTATTATTATAATTTTCTTTTAAAAAAAAATAAAAATTATCTTTTGTGGGATTAAAATAGATTGTGGACAGCAAAATATATAGATCTGCCAATAATTTAGTTTATAACATGTAGTTTTTATATATGAGTCAAAATCGTGAGAGTATGTGGTATATTTAGAAAACATATATACATCTTTTATGCATGATTTGTTTATTTTATAAAAAAATAAAAAAATAATTAATAAAAACAAAATAAATCAAGATCAATTCACTTATCTTTTTGTGGAGGATGGAGAAAATGGATAGTGAGGTCATGACAACTTGTGCTTGAGTTATTTTAGTGATATATTAAGTTTTATATATATAAAAAAAAAGCCAATATAAAAACTGTAATAAATTTTCTTTATAATTAATTCTGCCACAAACTTGAGTTATTTTTTTTAGGGAAAATATTGAATTAAATTACACGATCATAAAATAAAAGTGCAACACATGAAAAGCTTTGTTCTTAAAAATAATGAATGAAAAATTAAAATATAAACTGTAACTCATCTATCTAATAATATAGGACTTTGAATTATCATATAAATGCATCATTTCATCAAAATCATTAATCTATTCTCAATTAATTTGTTTATCTACTTTCTCTTTTTTTAAAATTAAAATATATCAATATTCACATAAATATTATAGATTTAAATAAAATATAATAATTATAACTATTTTATTTTAATTAATCAATTAATTAATTAGAACATATTATCCCATCTGCCCAATTTAGGTTCACCAAAAAAAAAAAAATCATCAAAACCCATTTAAGTCACCCCACATCACGGTCTTCATCATCTCAATAGAGAATTGGTGAAGCAATACTTAGGATATTTTCATAAAAAAATATTTTTATTTTTATTTTTTATTTTTTTATTTATTATTTTTCAAAATTATTGGCAAACCATCAGTAAGATTCAAACCTTCAATTAAAAATGACAAAAATCAAGTCTACTCGTAATTCCCCACCCAATCCATCCGTAAGGTACTTTTTTTTCTTAGAAAATAGTGTGGGACAGAGATTTTTTTTTGTGGAGAATGTAGGATAAGATTGTTCTAGTTTTGCCTGCTCCAATAGAAAAATTACTTACATATTCATATATATATATATATATATATATATATTATTTTAGGTTTTTTATTTCTAAATCAAAATAAATAAAATTATGTTGACTTAATTATAGTAGCCGTGTATTTTGATTATGTTTATGTATTTTAATAATTTACTAATAAAAAAATATAATACTAAACAAATCATTTATTAACTTCTCTCCATAAGTTTTTAAAATTTGAGTTGAATATGAGAGTTGTATATGTCTTGAAATATTTTTATTTAATTTAGTATTATAAAGTGTCTAAGTTAAAAGTTTTTTTTATTAAAAATAATGTAAAGCGGAGCTAGGCAAGAAAAAAAAATCTATAAAGACAGTTTTAGTATTGAGAAAATAAAAAATAAAGCTTTATAAGAGCAAAGGGACCAGGCATGGTACATAATATATAAGGTGCGAGTGGGCAACCGCAGCTTGCCCACCTATTATTATCTCTACCCTTAATTTTTGAATAGAGAAGGGAGTAAAATATCATCTATTTTATTGCATAAATAGTACTCCATTCGGTTTTTTATTTGTCTTATTTTAGAGATTTTTTTGTCATTTTTTATTTTTCTATTTAAAAATTTGTGAAGTATTAAATATTGTTTTTTAAAATTTGTTTTTTTATTTAATGTAATTCTACAACTTCTAATAAATTATATTGAACTACATATTTTTAAAATATATTTTAAATAAAAATAATATTGAAAAGTTAATATAATTTTTATAAATTTTAAATTAATTTTTCTCAATTCATATGTTTTAGTTAAAATGGATAAGTAAAAAAAGCAAGAGGGAGTAATATCTTAATCCAATATTTCTATAATTTATTTTTTATTTTTTTAAATCCTAGCAGTAAAACCTCCGAAGGCACTTACTTCGGAATCAGAAGGCTAATAATCTCGAAGAATAATTTGGAGGAGAAATTATTGCTGTAGTAATTATTAGTTTCTTTTTAACAGTTTTACCACATGATGTAAAACCACGTGGGCAAAAAGTACACATTGTTAGTGAATATTAAAACCAAATTATTATGAATGAGAGGTTGAGGTGGAGGTGGAGGTGGAGGTGGAGGTGGAGATGGTGAAAGATAACATGTGTATTGAGGAGCTGGCATGTTCTTGGTGAACAAAAGCAACACATGCCGGGTCAGCGTTCATGCCGGAAGATGCACACACTCACACCAACACCAAGTCCAAATCCAAATCTCTAACTCTCCGCAAAATCCTCCATGTGACCGGCCCTTGAGTTGTTGTTCGCTTGTGTCGCGGAGAGATCCAGGGATGACAAAATTCTTTCTCAAACTACCAAACAAACTAATTTAACTAATAACTTTTTCTTTCTTTCTTCATTTAAAGAATCTTCTTATATATTTCTATGTTTCTTGACTCTCTTATCCCAAATTAGTATTATTATGACTTGCTAGTAATACCACAAATTTCTTTATCTTCAAATTTTTGTAATAAATAAAGAAATAAATCATAGTCATTAAAAAAAAAAAATACTGGAACAGAAAAAGAAAGATATATATAACAAGAAGGCAAGGAGAAATACAAGTTATAATATATCTTATTAGCAGCTAAAGAGTAAGAGAGACTACCCCTTATAAAAAGAGAAGAGGTTTCCACCAAAGTGTGGATATAGTGTTGTAAAATTGTTCAAAGTGTTGAAATATATAATTATTTTTATTTTTTTATTTAAATTACTTTATAATTTCTAAAAAAATTGGTAAGTTAATGCAAATTAAAAACAGTAAATGAGGAAAAACAATTTTAATTTTAATAAATAATAAAATTTGGAAATTTATTTTATTATCATACAGACAACATCAATTTGGATTTTGAAGAAAATTCAAAATAGTAGTGAAAGGGGTTTTTCATTGATTGCTGTATTGTAGTATAAGAGTATTGACTTATTCAATATATACAAGTATTTTAGTTATATTAAAAAACTATAATAAAAAATAATATTTGTAAAGCATTTATATTCTTAAAACACGCAATCAAATTCTTAAAAATAGAAAAAAAAAATATTTAATTTTTTTTGCTAATAAAATCTCCTAAAAATAAATTGAAAAAATATAATAATATCAAATCAATTTTTTTAAAAACAGATAAAAATTATTTTAAAATAGTATGCGTTATATGACTTGTTATAACTAAAATTTACACATGACTAGAAGGTCCACTTGTGTTTAGTTGTTTCATTTTTCTGCTTTTATGCTTTTAGTTTTCCCTACCTATTTTCTTTTTGTATTATCTTTTATTATTGTATTTGGTTTTTATTAATTAATAAAGTTTGCGGTTAATTCACACTTCCAAATATAATAATAACAACAACAATTTACACATTGCGAAAGAATAATAATAATAATTATGTGTTCTATTTCTCTCTAATATCTTTCAATATTGTTGTATTTGGTTTTTATTAATTAATAAATTTTATGGTTTATATGTTTTATAAAAAAATAATAATAATTTATATATCACCAATGAAAAATAATACTAATTACATGTTCTATTTCTCTCTACAATCTTTTACTATTGTATTTGATTTTTATCAATTAATAAAAATTATAGTTTATCTACGTAAAATAATAATAATAATAATTTACACATCGCATCGAGTGCGAGTATTTTTTCTTTAAATTTATTTGCTTATATTTGTTTATTTGCCATTCTTTTCTTTGCCACTTTGTGAGTCAACATTGACAGACTCCATGTTTAACCAATATTCAAACTCTTGTTATCTCATGTTGTATGCTTAGTGTTCAATTTAATGTTGCATTAATTTCCTTGCGGCAGCAGCAACAGGTGCCTTGATTACTGGAACGTGCCTTTTCTTTTCCTTCTTTTACTTTCAAATTTTCTTTTTTTTTAAATTTTAATTTTAATTTTTTGACTTAAAAAAAAAGTTTTGATTGCGACCATGTTCAACCAGCATAGACTTCTTTTTGTTATTATTATCATATTAAATGTATATAGTGGGACCAAACCGTTTAAATTTATTTCTTTATATATCATCATTATAAATTTATAATCATACAAATACAATGCTTTATTATTTTTTTTTCCATCATTTTTCTTTAAAAAATGAGAATCTCAGACTTCTCAGTATCCAATTTAATTATATTTTTAGTATTTCATTTTATAATATAAATATTATTTATTTGTTTGTTTGTTTTTATCATAAACCAGTCATTGCAATCATTATAAATGATTTACTAGTAAATCAATATTTCAATCACAACATGTATTTTAGTAATATATAATCAAATTAAAATATACTTTTCAATTATCATAAACTTTAAATTTTATTCTTTGCAAAATAAACTCATGCATATGATGTAATAAAGATATATATATATATATATATATATATATATATATATATAATTTAAAAGATAAAGTGTTTTAATTATTGAAAAAACTCGAATCAATTAAACACCTGTCTTACCTCAACCAAACCAAATTATTAATGACGACCAGAGTCAGTCATGTGTGTGTTATATTATTACTATTATTTATTTATTTATTTATTTTTATTTTATTTATTTATTATTATTTTAATGTTTAGGTCTAAACAAACACTAATAAAGAGCAGAGCAGGTACTTAACAGGGTACAAAAATACACTCAATAAGTCACTTACTCACTGCAAACTGCTATCATGACTCAAAGAATATACTTGGAATACATCAGCAAGATGAGCAGTTAAGAAACCGCGAGTGTCGGCATATTTTGTTACTCATTTTTTGAATAAAATAATAGATGAATTAAATGTTTTGACTAATATAGAATTATGTTACATTAATTTTTAGTTGTGGTCCCGTGTCAAAGCTTATTGTCAATTGTTTTGACCTCTTAAATTAAAATACACTTATTTTGATTGCTAAAATCACATTATTATTATTTTATTTATTTTATTTTTTTTAATTAGCATTTCATATCATTTTGCCATTAATTTCTAGCCAGCAAAAGGACCAAAATAAATAAGTCTATTTAGTTTAATGGTCAAAGTAAACAATCATCCGATAATATATATATATATATATATATATATATATATATATTAAATATTTTTTAACCATGTTTTGAAAAGGGGTTGAACACTCGATTTTTCCAATGGAAATTAATGATATTACCACTCATTCATTATGATAATTGTGACTAATAAAATTATAATTAAACACCGGTTAATTTGATAAATATAAATTTGAATATGTAATGGCTGATCTCTCATCTTATTACTTTATACTTATAAGTTAAATTGAGAGTAGATAATTTGTTTAATTTGTATTCAACATGACATTAGGTATTGGTTCACTAATTTGTTTATAAAATGACTAGTTAATACAAACTAATACATATCAGAGAAACAAATCAGGGTAACTAATAATCTCATATTGATTAGTTTTAATTAATTTAATAAATATAAATTTGAATATATAACATCTGGCCTTTCACCTATTAACTTAAGCTAAATTATAAGCTCATTTCACATTCTATCAAGCCAATAAATATATACTATATAATAATATAAATCAATTTATATCACTAATATATTATCTTAATATAATATTACATATAATCAAAGTTTAATGTAGCTTGTATATGATCTCTTGGTCTATTAGTACCGTATTCTTTATATAAGGTGTTTATTTTAGAAAAAAAAAAATTCAAGTTTAAACCTTGAAAATCACACAAAGTGAACCCATAAATATGCTGAGATGTTAACATCAAATCTGTGCACATTTCTAACTGTTTTTAAATAGGGTGTTTATCCTTATTTATTAAAAATAAATAAATAAGTAAACAAATAAATGAGTTCATGGTCATGACCACCAATCACTTGAAACCAATAAATTAAAGCAAAAATGAGAAATGGAAAAAAAAAAAAAAGTTTTGCATGTGGGTTAGGGTTCAACCCCCCTTGATTTAAGGGCGGGGTTGGCCCTTGTTTTGTCTCTACTCTTTAATGACTCTAATTGCTCATAAGTCATAACATGTTCTCCACCATCACCACCGCTTCCTCTTCCACTGCGGCCGTTCGCTTGGACCCACTCATTTGGTCACTATCACCATCTCTCTCTCTCTCTCTCTTTAATATCTTTATCACGTGTTCAAGAAGATCCAAAGGAAAAAGAAAGATTGGTAACACTATTAAATTTAAGAGTGTTGTTTGATTATAAGTTATAACAAGTGTCAATTGTCAAACTTTGGTAGTTGCTATTCACTTGATTCCTCACGCCTTTTTTTTTTTTTTTTTTTATTTTTAAGTGTTTATAAGATAAAGAGTCTCAAACAATGACTAATGATGTTGCTTTGTCATTGGAGCTGCCAGATAAGCATGGGAATACTCAATAACATGAACGGTGTGGTAGGTGGGAAGGTTGAGTGGTTGTTTTATCTTTTATGTGGCTTGGGAGGTCAACTCTGTGTGTTTGTTGGCAACTGTTTGGGTTTTATATGTGTCTATTTATCTTAATATATCTTTTTTAACTGTTTCAAAATGTATTTCATTTGGAGTTGATATTAAAATTTGGGTGTATATTGAAACATAATAACATAGGTAATTAAGGTACAACTCACTTCCACTTACTTCTGTGTTATTATAATATATTTATGTTTAGTTAAAATTAATTAAAAATATTCTGAATTTATTTATTTATTTGTTTTTAATTTGGGGTTGATATTAAAATTTGGGTGTATACTGAAATATATAATATCATAAGTAAGGTACAATTCACTTCTACTTACTTAAAAGTTAATATAATGTATTTATGTTTGGTTAAAATTAATTAAAAACATTGTAGATTTATTTATTTATTTTATTGATAATGAGAATAAACTATACACGGAAGAAAATCAAATTCGCGACCGTGACTTATGGATTTAAAAGTCATATGTAATTATTGTTTTATAAATTTCAAAATTTATGGAAAATTTGTAAAGAATATGAAAAATCATAAATATGTAAATTGATGAAAAGAAATGACGTACGAATAATGTGATTAACTGATTATAAAGACAAGCGGAGAATTAAATGCAAGTAAAAAATCAAATTAAGAAATTGACATAAATTCATCCGAGGCATAAATCAAAATTAAAATTTATATACTACAACAAAATATTACAAAATAGAGAAAACACTATAAATTATAATTAAATGTGTATTTGTGCAAAATATAGGTGACATACAACTTGTGGCCATCCAATCATCCCAACAATTGAAGAGTTAGTATTTCATTCTTCTCCTAAATTAATTTAAATAAAAAATCAATGATAAGAATATGTAATCAATTTAAATCAAAAATTAATCAAAAGAATATGTGGACGTCAACTATTAAAGTCGACACTTTACTGAGATAAATATTTATTCAGGATTTCAACAGGCTAAAAAGACAAGAAGTTTATTTCCGTGTGTAGTTAGTTGGGAAGGCAATAAATATACTCATCAAAACTATGAGAAGGTAAGAGATTCTCCAAAAGCAGTTTGGAAGTGCCCATGTTTAGAGAGTAGTAGATCATGATTGTCCCAATACAAAACTACAAAGCTGGAAAAGGGCAACCCCACACTTTAGGACACATTACCTTTGAAATACTCAACACCACAAGAATGAGATTCACACACTTAACTGATTAAACACTTCATGTGCAAGCCAAAAAAAAGTCATCTTCTGAGTGGTGGCAGAATCCAAAATGCCTTTTGCTTTGACAAACTTTATGTAGATTTTAAAGATAAACAGTGCTCAATCAACATGGATATCTGCATGATGTCTCTGATGGCACCAAATTTTATCATCTATTTCAACAGTGGCATATATTTACATGAACTGATTTCAGTACCATGCCTAAAGTGCTACTTGCTTTAGGGTGTCGGCAAACAAACCAAAGGAATAAAGAGACAAAAATAAGCTACTCAAAGAGCATCAAACGTTCAAAACATTTCCAAAATGTAGATAAGCATCATGATTTCTGATGGAGAAATTTCATAACCATTTCGGTGGTAAGTAATGACTGACGCTAAATTGTAATACTCGAAATGGCCCCAAATTTATCAAAAGTATCATGTGCCACTAAATTCCATTTGATTTTAAATCCACATTTAAAGAACAAAAGACAACAAGCCTGAGAATTTTTTGTATAAGAAGATACAAATATACAATGTACGAGTGCACTTCTATAAATGTCGGGCATACTCAATGTAATGATATATCAAACATTAATGAACAATATATATATCATGATATTATTTGATGTCCAGAAGATGTCTTTCCTATGAAATTTAAAATCATTCTTGCCAGAGAAAAGGAGATAACAAATGCAGCTAAGTTTATTCAATTTCATCCACTTTAAATAGGTCCACAACATCAACATAACCAATGGTCTACAAACATCAAATGCTCATCAAGAGAAGTCAAATGCTTTCATGCATATGAAACAAAATGCAACAGGTACAAAACCTTCAATGCAAAATGTCAATACCTGAAACATTCATATAAATATAACTGAACTCACTTGAGAGTTCTATGAATGGTTAACAGAAAATTGGCCCAATTGCTGCTAAACTAAAGTTTTATAGGGAAATGAAAAAGATGTTCGTGTCTGCCTTTGGCTTTAGCTTTAAACTGCATCATCTTGGGTTTGGAAAAAGTAATGCAAAGGCTTGTACATATATTCTATTACCACTACATGGATTGATTTGGTGCCCTGTTTTCTTGGCTTCTTTTTCTAAAGATAATTTGTTTGGCAAGTATTCTCCAAAACTTTTTGACAACCGTATTTCCCTTCCACCTCACCAGTCTCTCACTTTCTCAAATTCTAATCTCTCTATTACAATATTTTCACATTTTAAACTCTATATATCACCACAGCCGCTTTTGCTTTTTTTATCATCACTTTCCTTCTCGAACTAGATTTCTCTGAAAAACAAGTTCACCTTTCGTTCGCATTCCCTTGCACATTATTTTTTCTCAATCTCTAACACCCTTTCTTTTAGCCTAGTTTTGTCTCTCTAGATCATTGTCACTCTTTACCTAATTTTTTTTTTTGGCTGAACATGAAATTCTCATCTGATACAACTATTCTCAAATGGAAAAGTAGAAAATGTTTTCTACGTTGAACACACCCTAAATTAAATGAATGCAAAACCTTTTCTTTTACCAATAAAGAAAAGAGCTTCATCTAATCTCCAATGAGAGTAAAATAAATAGAGTTTACAGTGTAAGAAATATTTTTTTAACCCTCCATACATTGTGGGAAGCAGAAACAAAATGTAGAAACAAAAACCGTTCTTTCATGCTGATAGAACTTACTTTGGATCTGATTGACAAATCATTGTTGTCACTGCTGTAGGGATATTACTTTTTTTATTTTTTTAAAAAAAGGAGGAACTTCCAAATGGAAGTCTTATTTGAGAATCAACGTGAAACAATTTGATGAAACCCCCATCCTTTTGTGAAGACACATTGGTCAAGCAGTTGCAATATGGTTTACAGCCACCAAACACATGCATGCAGAAAACCCTATGCCTCACAGAATTAATTTGGAAAATATATATGATAGCATGCATTGGGTAGCCACCAATCACTACTTATGCCAAACACACATATAGTAGCATCTCAGTGTATTAAAAGAGCCTTTTATTTAGTGCTATTTTTAGTCAGAAATATTCTTTCTGTTTGCTAGTATTATGATTGGAAACGATTTTAGTGTCATTTCAACAAAAAGTACATGTGATTCCTTCCCATGGTACAATCTCACCACACAGATCTGAAGAATCTTTTACAATTTCCCGTCTGTGATGATATCTGGTCAAGTGTCTTCTAAACTTGTAGCCGTTAAAGGAATCCTTAAGCATTCTATCCTATCTTATGTGAATCATGGTAATGCCATTCACTACATCCTGACCAATTCAAGAATAAACTGAATTTATCATGATTAGAGATGGACTCTTGGATCAGTTCACTAGAAGTTATTCCGCTCGGCTATTCTGTAGTAGTTCCACCAAGGGCATTCTCTAGTCCTCATCTCAAACCAAATATCAGGAAGCCCAATTCTGCCAATGGAAAATTTTACTTGTTGGTCTTCTGATGGCAAATAAATTTGCTACCATATATATTTTATTAATCTGGTTTTTTGCTTTTGTATGGAGCTTGGAATTAGCAATTACAAACACAGCAGGTTTGGCATAAGCCAACGAGTATGTCCATTGTACACATCCTGCTGGCTTAGAACACTGTCACTGGTTTAACTTGATAGTTGATACACTTTCACAAAAAGTACAAAAACAAAAAAACAAAAACCATAAAAACGAAACAAGATTGTTTCGCACCCAATTCATATAGAAATTCAAGCACAATCAGAATATTTAGTATGTTAAAAATAAGGAAAATACCACAGGTCATAATGGACAGCGGATATTAAGAGTGTGCACTGACTAAATAAGGGTAATACCAAGGGATCCAATCTCTGACAACATGGAAATTATAAACAGAACTAGAATATAGAAGAACAATCATCTTAGACATCACATGAAATTGAATTCAATTGTGGCTTGTTCTAGATACTTATCTCCTACTTGTTCTTGTAATTTATGCTTCTTATCACTCTTCTTATATTGATTATTGATTTCAATAAATTGTTCCAACCAGCCAAATCTTCACCATTTACTTCATTGTTCATGACACAAGCCTAACATATAAGGTAGAACCATTGGAGAGAACAGTTGCAACAATTGAAGCAAAGTTGGAGACTCATCACACTGAACTATGCAAAACCATGGACAAGAAATTTGCTAAGCGGTTTACCTGCATGGAGGCTACCATAGGCATCCTTACCACTTTTATTTAGTGCAAGGCCATTGTTGAGGAAAAGGCACAATCTGCATCACCCCTTTCGGCCTACACTACAACCACCCACCAAAAGTAACCGCCCTTGCTTTGTCTGTTTTTAAGGTGACATCTCTTCCTTGCCTCAGAAAATTGAATTGTCCAACTTCAATGGCAGACCCAATCGGCAAGATCATGGTGGCAGAACAATTTTACAAAAGTCCATCAAACAAATAACGATCAAAGAGTCACCCTCACCATGATGAGTATGATCAGATGCATCAAACAGATGCATCACTTTCTGCTGCATTCATTTGTAAATAAACATTGGAGGAAATTGGTATATATCAAACCTAAGTGTCTTGTTTGATGCATCACTTTCTGCTGCAATCATTTGTAGATAAACATTGGAGGAAATTGGTACATATCAAACCTAAGTGTGAACAGGTAAAAAAATTAGGCATTGTTGTAGTGTTAGACTACTTACTGAACTTGATGTTCTAAAATCATGTAATTAGGTTGCCACTTTAAAGTGAAAGATAATTTATGGCCTAGTATTCCTAGTTCCAACATATCCTGAATAAGAAAGCCACTCAAGTAAAATGAGTTGAGATGCAACCTATCTAAAGTAAGCTGATTTAAGCTTATAAGGAACTTGCTAGTTTCAAAATGTTTCCATTGGATCCAAGTCTTCCTCTGCTCTATCATCCAGAACAGAATGAAGAAGATGTTCAAAACCTTTCTATGGAATAGTACTACAGAAGGTAGCAAATGTGTCACTCCAACCTCTAGAAAATTGCATCTGTGCTTCCAATGAGGCGGGCATAAGTTAACAGCACTCAAGAACTTGAATAAAATTATTTATTAGATATTGAGTCGGAAAACTATATCAAGCAAGGAATCTATCTGGATGGTCTCCATGAGAGTATAAAACCTTAGAAGACATAATCTCATTAAGCACCCTCTGGTCCTGCAGCATTCAAGCAGATGTGATTCCCTCAAAGGGAAAAATCCAAACCTCCTTAAGGATCTTACACATCTGAAGAATCCTTTACAATCCCTCTTGGTGATGAAAATCTTGTTAAGCACCTCTGGTCCTGCAGCTGTTAAAGGGATCTTTATTTGCTGCCTCTCCTATCATTAGGTGTCCATATGCGAGCCATGCTAAATAAGCTCCTTTCCATCCCTAATGTCATCCACTACAGTCCCAGCCTATTCATGAGGAAACTAAATGTTTATCTCTCTGATGACGAAATTAAATGTTCATGATTAGAGATGAATTCATGGATTAGTTCATCGGAAGTCTTAAGCTAGATCATTTTTTTGTTGGTTCAGCCAAGCGCATCGTCTAATCCGTGGATGAAAGCCAATATCTGCAAGCCAAAGTCTTGCCTATTTACTTGATGGCTTTCTGACAACAGAAATTTGCCACTACAGATATTCTATGGGTCTGGTTTTTTGCTTTTGTACAGAGATTGAAATTGACTAGTGAAAAATTATTCTTCAAATGTCCTACTTTCATAGTCTATTTGATCATTGATTTGAACTCAATAGCTCCAACAACTCATGTTCAAGATACGTGTGAAACTTCATGCAAACACTCACATCATCATACAAGTGGAAAACCTATAATTAGTAGTCTACTTGTTATTTATACTTCTGTGAGGGATTCATAGAGAGAGGGAGGAAACAAATAAGATACCAAATTGTGAGTATTGTATACAGTCCATTAAAAACTCAGCAATACATTTTCTAATATATATTGCTATGTTTGTGCCATATGTTAAGAGCAGAAATACAAATAAATTGGAAGTCACTGATCTATGTTGCAAACTGGGCTCATTTAGAACCTAATTTAGAGGTCACTGATTTACAATGATAATGTAGATGTCACCAATTTCCATTGCATTGGACCCAATTCAGAAATAAGAATCAGTGTTGGTTTGCCTTAACCCATTGCGGATGCCCACCTTACTGAATACTACTTTCAGATCAACCTTCAAAAATTAAAAATATAAAATAAAAAAAGAATCAACCATCAGCAATCCTAACAAGCTTACAACAGCAAAAGCAAAGGAAGAAACCAAAAGGTCCATGTTTTGTGAATAGCATGAAGATAAGTCCTCACCTAAACCAGATAAGAGAAGAAGCTGTATTTCAAATATAAGCACAAAAGGAAAATGCAACTGAGATTAAACAAATTTATTGTCCAAACACATGAAAATAAATTAAAAGAAAAAAAAAGGGACAACTAAGCTTGAAAATGGCAAAATGCCTGCCAGATTTGATCAGACAGAGAAAGAAACATAGCTATGCATAATATAGATCAACAGGGCAAAGAGAACCAAAGAAGAAGACATTATTAGATCAAAGCAAGATGAAAAAGAAAAGAAACTGAAAGAAAAATTCACCGGTCAGAGGGCGCTAAGCATGTCATCGGCGCTACTGATGGTGAAGGCACCACCCTCCTCCAAATTGAGCACTTTCACAACACCATCATCAGCCAGAAGGGCATAGCGCCTGGACCGGACACCAAGCCCCACTGGCTTATCAGTGAGATCAAGCTCAACACCAAGCGCCTTTGTGAACTCCAGATTGCCATCGGAGAGCAACAGCACTTGGGCATCGTCAGGGATATTGAGGTTCTCTTTCCAAGCCTTCATCACGAACGCATCATTGACGGAGATGCAGGCGATGGTGTCCACGCCCTTGGCGCGCAGCTCCCCGGCCTTCTCGACGAAGCCGGGTAGGTGCTTTTGGGAGCAGGTCGGGGTGAAGGCGCCGGGGACGGCGAACAATATAGCCTTCTTGCCCTTGGTCAACTTGGACACGGTGAGTGTCTGCACCTCGCCGGCGGAATCGAGGTAGGACAGTGTGGCATCTGGGAGCTTATCGCCGACGGAGATGGCGGACACTGTTAGAGTCCGGCCAAAGGGCCGGCGAGGGAAACACACGGAGGGAGGGCAGTGAGGGAAGCGCACTGTGGAGGAGAAGGCGAAGGACCTTGCCCTCACTGTCGATACAACCGATGAGATGGCCGCCATTGAATGCGAAGGGGGGAATGGAGTAGGAGAGAGAGAGAGAGAGGGGTAGATAAGATAAGAGAAGAGAAGAGTGTGGCGACGAAATAGAGGAAACAAGGCACTTCGAAGAAGAACGATATTTTTTATGTATCTTTTTCTTAAGATCCTCTGAGTCTGAGACAACATATGATGGAGCACCAAACATATTATGGTCCAGGTCCACTCCCATGCACAGATTTTCGCATCTTTTGGCCAGGACCAGGAGAATTTTTATTAATTGAAGGATGAAGGGCCTTTTACTCTTTAGATGGAGACATTAGAAACACTTGAGCTTGATATTAAGAGCTTGTTTCGTTCTGAAATGATTCATTGAAGTTGTGCGCTTCGGTCTAAAGTGAATATTTCAGTCGGAAGTCACCAGTTCTATATATTTGGTTGCAATGGAAAACATCACTTCAGAAATCACTTTATGTGTTTCGATAGAAAAAGTGAGAATCTGAAAAACTTAACTTCAGCACTTCAGTCTGTTTGGTGGTTGCTTCAAAGTGAAGTCACCACTTCAGCCCAATGGTAAAGTTACTCTTTGCACTTTTTGTTTGGAAATTTGTATAAGCTGTATCTCTTTGAACCTTGGTGAAAATTTTTCCTGCATTGTGAAGTTTTTCTCTTCCTTACATTCTGATTTTTATTTTTTATTTTAATTTATATATTTAATTATCTTAATTTTTTTTTTTTATCTCTTAATGCAATGACCTAATAAATTGTTTACCTTGTTCTTTAAATTCCATGTGCAACCAGTGAAGTGGGCAATTTTTTTTTTTTCATAAGAGTGTCTTCGATCACCTTGATGATAATTGCTACAACAAAGGATGGAATTACCACTAGTACATAATATAATCCACTACACAAAATTTTCCAAAGCAACCATTACAAGAAAAGAATACCATGCTTTATTTGAATTACATGCAAAGTTGCATGGAAATACCAACTACAATACTGCATAATGTTCAATTTGGATACATAGTTGTTTCAGCCAATATAGAGTACAAGATGCCAATTATTCAATACAGATTAATTACATAGTTGACCACATAGAGCAATATACAAGCTATTTGATGCCAGCGTCATTAGAGTCTGAATTCACCTGCACAGACAAATTAAGAGAATCAACAACAAAAGCAATGAGCCATAACACAAAACAAACAAATAATGTAGCCATGTCAAAAATAAGACCATGCAAAAGTACCGGTTACCGAAGGAATGGTTTCTACAAATTAAACCCATCATAAGTGAGCAACGTATATTGGACCGCAACAGGTGAATTAAGAGGGAAGAAAAGGCAGGAAAAAGAAGGATTGCAACAAGTCCACTTTTAGCTTTAATGGCTCAGGTAACACATAAAACTTTCATCGGCATGACTCCCTTTGCATTTATCGGACTCTTAAACTCATAGTTTACAAAGAAACAAATACGTAACCAAAAGAGGAAAGAAAGGCAAGAAAAAAAAAATGGCCATTTGGTGAAACAACCAAACTAAGAAAACAATAAATTCCTTAACATGTTGGACTAGTTACATGTGGGTTGCAAATACCTCCTGATTGCCTCGCCCTACTCGCACACAATACGAAACATGATAATAGAAACAACCTTAGGTCTCACAAGTTGGATGATAGAACAATATAGAAAATAATGCAAACCAAGCAGACTCTACTCACATAAGTTTCTCACATAAGTTAACATGATGCAGATAGTTCATAATTGAAACATGCATGCAAGAATGCATGAAAATAGTTCAAGATGATTCACAAGGTGGACAAGATACCCAGAGTCTTGTCCCCTAAAAATATAGATTCTTTTGGTGGGTGTTTTTTTTATATATGAAAAAAAATTTAAAAACCACTTGACTCAATTAAACAAATTTTGATATAAAATTAAGTATTTATTATTTACATAAAAATAAGTAACATCTGTATGTAATATATTTATGAGTTATAATAAGCCCTATATTCTTCCATAAATGTTTCAAACGAATGTCTCTACTTATGTCTTTTTATTACATAAAGAAGTATTTATTATATTTTTTTAATTTAATTTTCTTTTTAAATCGGCATTAAATATATTAAGTAAGATATATCTAAAAAAATTAAGGATAACTTTAGTAAGTGAACTACAATTTATATTGAGTTTCCAAAAGTCAAGTAACATTCTTAATCAAGTAATTCGGTTACTTGAGATATTTATCACCATTTGTGGAGTATTTTTTTTTTTTTTGAAAAGGTGGATAAAACATAAATTAGAGAAGAAAGACATTAAGTACAGGAAAGATAGAAAACATAGGAGCCAAAGCTCTATAAAAACCTACCATCAAGAGTGGGGGAAAAAAAACTATTGACAACTAAAAGCAAGAGAAGACCCTGAAGGAAAAAGGGAATCCTTTAGGGGAACAAGTGGAAACAAGAACGCTAGCCCACGCCCAGGGAGTGAGGTCGTAACAACGGGGTGTCAGGCACCCGCACCGCATCTCTGGTGGTCAAAAACTCCAGACTCCTCTTGATCTTTGTCATCAGTTCTTCTAGTTTTGCCCTTTTCGACTCAGGAGCTGTAGTTAACCACAAAACTAACATACGATCAATCTTCATAATAATGGAATCGGTTGAAAGACAAATAGAAGTAAATATGCGTGCATTTCTTTCAAGCCAAATGTTCCAAGTAATTGCCCTCATAAGTAGATTCCAAACCGGCCTTAAGGATTTCGGCACCCTTCTCCTCCAATCACCCCAAAGATCCTTGAGTGACCTAGGAGAATGCCGAGTCCCAAAGAGATATCCAAAGTAGTTCCAGATATGAGTAGCAACTGGACAGAGAATTAGAAGATGATTTGCAGTATCTGCATCTCCATGACACATCATGCAAGTAGTTGAATGAAAAATATTACATCTCCGGAAGGCAAAGTTATCTAAAGATAAGATTTTGTTGTCCCAAACTAGCCAGTTAAAGAGGTTAATCTTTTTTGGACAGCTACCTTTTAGGATGAAAGGAGGCATATGACATCTAATACCCCCATCGTTCATGAAATTGTAGAAAGATTTAACAAAGAATCTTTCATTTGTTATTAGTTTCCATCGCCTTTCATCATTCTCGGGGGAGGATTGCGTAATAAAGTTAGAGATTAAATTTCTCACAGCTGGCATGGCATCAAGGAGAATTATAACATCATACTCATAAACTCTCTGATAGATTCCTCATTGCGCTGTGATAACTTGAAACCATTAGGCCAGATGTCCGCTAGAGCACGTCCCTCCACCCAATTATCCAGCCAAAAAAAAAGGGTAGAGGCCCCATTTCGGATGATCGAGTATCATTTTTTTATGAATGCTGCTAGAGTGTGCAGGATGCCATTCCAAAAACCGGATCATCTTCTACACTACTTGTAAAAACAAGTTCCACGCAAGGATACTTCTGAAATAATTTTCCCGAAAGATATCCTCTCCATACCAATGGGTGCCAGAGGTAATCTTCCACCACCATTTGCCAAGTAATACACTGTTAAATGTTCGTAAATTTAGAATTCCCCAACCTTCTTGCTCCCTGGATCTGTACAATCATGCCCAATTAACCAATCTAATTTTGTTTTGTTGGGCATCCGGTCTTGACCATAAGAAGTCTCTTCTAATCTTATCGATCATATTAGAAACTCAAGATGGAAGTTTAAAGATTGACATCTAGTAGGTAGGGATAGCGGTCAAGATGGAGTTCAATAAAGTAAGTTTTCCACCCGAGGAGAGCAATTTAGATTTCCAAGACGCAAGTTTAGAACGAATTTTGTTCAGTAGAATGCCCCAATCCTGCCTTCTTGGTCTTCCCCCCGAAATAGGAATTCCTAGATAAGAGATTGGGATGGAACCAGAATTATAATGAATCATTCTCGACATAGAGAGAGACATGGGGTGTAAGGCTTCTTTGCGAAGCGAACAAGCAAGTTTTATCCGAGTTGACCCTGAGACCCGACAAACATTCAAAAAGATACATAATTAGTTTGATGATACAGAGGTCTTCTCCCCCTCCTGTTGATAGGATTAGGAGATCATCTGCATATTGTAGTTGATACATCTTGACGCCGGAGTCTCCAATAGCAACCCCGTGGAGAATACCAGAATTAAGCGCATTATTGATCATGGTGCTAAGAAAATCGGTCACGAGGACAGAAAGGAGAGGCTAAAGAGTCGATAACGAATCTCAATCTATTTGCTAACAATTTTGAGACAATCTTGAGGGAAGAGTTGATCAAACTTATAGGTCGATAATGAGAAGGATCTTATGGGTTTTGGCTCTTAGAGATAAGAGCAATGTTAGCCTAGTTTATTCTTTCAAGATTGGCTCTTCACAAGTAGAAATCATCACAAAGTTTAAAGACATAATTCTTGATGATATCCCAATATTTCTGATAGAAGAGGATCGGGAGACCATCCGGTCCAGGTGCATTGTCAGCATTCATATCAAAGACCGCCTTTTTGATCTCTTTGTTCGTGAATGGGGGTCTAAGGATGAGAGGTCATTCCGAGCTTTGAGACCTAGAAGATTCAACTAGTTGATCTTGATTTGAACATTCTGGGTAGTGCCACAGAGATTTTGATAGAAGGTTGTGAAGATATCACCAATACCCTTCATGTCATCTACCATAACGTTATTTTGCATGATCCAAGGAATAAAATTCCTTTTATGTCTTCCATTGGCAACCTAGCGTAAATAACTTGTATTTCATCACCTTCTTTGAGCCAGGTCACACGAGCCCTCTACTTCCAATATATCTCTTCATGAGACAGAGTCAGTGTAAGCTCAGCTCTCAAAGAAGTGCCTTTGGCATGCTCCTCCTCAATGAGAGCATGGGATTCCTTACAGTGTCAAGTAAGTCAATCTCGTGTAATAAAGCCAGCTTCTTAAGTTTAATCGAACCAAAATCAAATTTCACCCAGTGCTTGAGGTGATTTTTGATTCTAGTGATCTTCTTTGAAAGAATGGAAGCTCCACATCCTTGGAATTGTGTAGGGCTCCACCAGTCCTTGATAAGGTCAGTAAAATTTTCTACCAAGCACCAAGTCCATTCAAAATGAAATGGACGTGGAGCCGAGGGGTGATCTCTTGATTCAAGCCTGATAGGCACATGGTCTGAGCTCAATCTGGGAAGACAAATCTAAATGGTTTTAGGAAAATGTGAGATCCAGTCATGGTTGACTAAGATTAAATCAAGCTTAACCCAAATTGAGTGCGCTTGTCCATTAGTCCAAGTAAAACGTTTTCCAAAAGAGGGAGATTCAACTAAATGAAGGTCCCTAATTCACAGTTGTGTGTGCCTAATATTTTCTAGATTACGGGAACCATTAGACTTGTCCGAGGGGGAGAAAATTGCACTAAAATCTTTGCAAATTACCCAGTGTACACCCATCCCTAGTTGCCAAAATCTAATCTCATTCTAGAAAGCAGGTTTTAAGTGTCATGCATTGGGTCCATAAACCGAGGTACAAACTTAGCAAAGATCGTTAGATCTATTTCTAAATTCAATTGAAAGGCAAAAGGTGCCTTGATGAATCAAGCGTCCTCCAAATAAACTGTTGTTCCAGCCAACAATCATACCTTCCACAAACCCTAAAGCAGAACTGTAGAGGTAATGATCTAATCAGATTACCTCAAATGATCTCCAGATAGGGGTGAGGAAAAAAATCCAGATCCGATGATCCGATCCGATCCGATATCAGAGTTTTTACCCTAATTTTTTGGGTACCCGATCTGGAAAAAAGGGATACCTGATACGAATTTTTTAGATGAAAACCGGGTCAAATCCGGGCCGGGAGAAATTAAAAATATGGTATCCGAATCCGATCCGATTTTTACTTTTTAGCATATTCTTATATAGATATAAAATAATATTAATTTTTATATGGTCTAAAAAGTCAAACAGAAAAAAAAAAAATCCAAATCCCTCATCTAAACTAGTTAAGAGTTATATATTTATATATACATTAATAAATTTGAATTTTATGAGGACTAAAAGTAAAAAAAAAATATCCAAATGCCTAATCTAATAACTTAAACAGTTATATATATATATATATATATATATATATATATATATATATATATATATATATATATATATATATATATATTAATAAATTTTAATTCTACAGGGGTTAAAAGTAAAAAGAAAAAAAATTCCAGATCTCTGCCTCCCAGTCCCCAAAAGCCATCATCCCCTCCCCCCTATTTTCTCTAGCCTCCATCCAAATCTTTTCTCTCTCTAGCAACCAGTGATCATTGTTAATGTTTAAGAAGTTATTTGAATTTTGTTTTTGTTTTTGTTTTATTTTGTTTTTGTTTTTGTTTTTTTTTTGTGTAATAACTAAGATTGATAAAACTCTTTATTATTTTTTGTTATGATGTTTGTTGTGTGAAAAATAATATAAGAATTTAATGCTCTTTATAAGTTATAAGTTTTTCATATTTTTTTTATGTAATTTTGTTATATAAAACAAATCCATAGAGTAGATAAAACTTAAATTCGGATCCGGATATCTGATATCCGATTCGGTTTAAACTAGGTACCCGATTTTTGGTACCCGGTATAAACCGAGTCTGATACGGGTCAAGTTTTTGCCGATCCGAAAAACAGGGTACCCGATCCGGTTTTGCTCACCCCTATCTCCAGATGACCGAATCAAGAGAATTAAGCTTAGATTCCTAAATACAATAAATATCTGCATGGTGTAATTGAAGAAAGTCTTTAACAAGGAAGTGTTTGGAGGGCCTTCCCAATCCCCGAACATTCCAATTTATAATGTTCATGGGGAAACTAAAAAGATCCTATAGCGGGACCTAACTGAGAGGTCCCCGCTTTTGCGATCAAAGGTGCAGATCTATTTGATTCAAGCATGCATAAATGTGTAAAACAATTATCTTTATGATGCAAAGAATTAAAAGTGATAATTAGATAGTTGCAAATCAGTTGAGTCATTAATAAGAAGGGGGTTATGGAAGTACCTTCCCATGGCGTTGTGGAAATCCCCTTCTTTTTTACTGATCTGGGCCGTTGTGGAATGAATCCTTCCTCCTCGTTCCATCTTGAAGATGGTTTTTTCCATCGTTCACCTCTATTCGTACCCTGAGTTGGGTCCTCAGTCTGACCTGAGTGTAGTAATCTTTGAACTTTTTCTTCAAAATCTGATTATGAATCTTCCAACTCACAGTTGTCTAAACTGCCCCCCTTCTTGTCCTGAATCTTCAGAACCCTGGATACCAGTTTCTGGTAAGATTTCATCAATATGATTTTCCTTACTCCAAATTTCTAAATTTGCCATTTGTGTATCTCCTTCCTCTAACAGAGAGCGAATAGTAATGTCTTTCAAAAAATTTTGCCATGACTAAAGTCCAAACATCATGGAGAAATACCCAATTAAAATTTGGGAAAAGCGTGAGATTTGAAGAAGGTTTTGAAGGGTGGCAAAAAAGTTCATTTTCCTTGGAATTATCATTGTTGTCCAATTGGGCTTGACTTTCTATATCATTTAAATTGGCCTTTGAAATTCTTTCTGATGTTAAAATAAGGCTGGGCGTCCCAATTATAATTTCATTTCCAAAGTCAGCCGAAGAGGAGAGGCCCATGGAAGAGGAAGGTCCAATTGTCATCAAAGGATCCACAATAGATTCAACACATCCAAATTCTATGGTCTTGCCAACTCATGAACTTGGGAAACCAAAGCTAGCTTGGTCTCGCACGAGCCAACAACTTTGCGACATGTCAACTTCGAGATTGTTTCACCTTCACAAGCGACAGCCTTGTCTCCTTGAATCCCGGGAACCTCAACCAATACTTAGTCGACAACACGAACTGAATCTGGGGATTTATGCATAGTCTGGCTTAAAGCATGCAACATCGGAGGACCAGTAGATAAAACAAGGCCCTCTTTGGACCGATCCAGGTTTAAAGATCCATCGGTCAGAGGTGTTATTGGCTTATGAGAATCCTGTTCACTATGCTGGTCGTCAGAGAGTCGCTCACCGGGCGAGTTTCAGTGCGTTTTAGAGAGGCCCCTAGAGCCGAGCTCTCCGAATGGGCTTTTTTTGTCAAAGCTCTCTTAACCCCGGGAGCAAAGATCACCGGTCGGGTCGACTGTGTTTGGGTTCTTGGCCTCCACTCTTGAGAACGTCTCTCGCCGGAATTATGTTGCACAACTTGGTTCCAGCGTAGGTTTCCTCTTCTCAGTCATTTCGGACTTGTAGGTCTGTGATCCCATCATCGCCTTCCCTATGAGATCTCTACTAAGCACCGATATGGAATGATCATGCACCTCCTCAGTTTTATTCTCACCGTCCTCCGGTCAATCCGCAAGATAGACATATTTCTCTAGATCCCTTCGGAAGGTCAGGAATGGGAGATGATTATCAGTGATGAGAACGATGTATTTTCTCATTCTGAAACTTAACGTTATCTCATGCAGTAGCACCACCAGATGACGATATCGAACCAGCATTGATAGGAAGGTCTTCTGCGGTTTGCTAGGCTGCGGGACTGCCACCAACTCGCCGATCGGTTTTAGAATCTCCACCAAGACCGACTAAGTCCAAGCATGTAAAAGCAGGTTCCAAATGAGAAGGACTTGACCTCTCCCCGTCGCCGAACTCGCTGATCCAACCTTCGCCGTCTAGGGTTTAATAGAAAAGACACATGGACCCATCCTTGATGGAAGACTCAACTCACTAACCTTGCTTGCCTTGATAGCTTCTTCTTCACTGCTTAAGGTGGCCATGTAAGAGTTTCCCTTGAATTCGTATACAGCTTCCACTCTGGGCATGTTCAGGGCAACTGGGAGAAATTCGATAATGATATCTTAATTGGTTTGTCAGGGATGATGTCGAGTACGACAATCTTGGCCAGTTCTTTTTGGAGCTTTATAGTCTTCTAAGTTAGAGAGATGGAGTGGTGGGATCGCTATCATTGCGGACGCAAAGAGCTTTCATATTCTGCTTTCTGGTTGCTATCCACAAGGTTTCATGATCCAGGAAAGTTTTCTTTTGCCTTTGGACAGGCTCGTTAGCGCCACTCCACTTTGCAATTCATCACCATATGTCCCACACCACCACAACATTTGCAAGAGAGGAAGTGTTGGCAGTCTGAAGTTTTGTAGGTGGTACGAAGACAATGACTACAGCTTAGTGGCGACCGAGGCCTCTTGCATCCAGACACCGTGGAGGAAGCCTTGTGGCGGGGAAAGGGACGATCTCTTCTCCTCATTAATCTGATTGCGTTTATGTCTACGCGAGGTGGAGGTTTCCCGGTTCTCTTGAGACTCCAGCACAACTTTTACCGAAGTATTGTGAGCCTCCTCAGTCCTCGACTGATCTCTACTAGGACTCACATCTTGAGCAAAGTTTTTGCCATCACGAACAAAGCCACTAGGAGGGGGTGGACGATCTCTTCCTAGAGGTTTGTTAGGACCTTGTTGCCGGAAGCGGGTTAAGGTTCTATGTGGCCATCCTCCTCTAACTCCTTCTGTTCTTCCCTGTTCGCGTTTGGCACGAGCTCCACCAAGAAGATCGTGCAGTGAGTCTCCCATACTAGCTCTTCTCCGTCGCCGTCGCAAGGATGCTCCGCCACTCCGCCACTCAACTTTTCTCCGTTATCTGGGAGTAATTCATTTAAACTAATTTCAATAGATAATTAATATATTTATACATCTATCAAAGATGCTTGAAGACATAAAATGTAAAAGATATTTCAATCAAGACTAAATAAGTATTTTTTTTTTCATAAATTAAATCGCAGAAAATTCGCTGTTTAACTGTTGAAGGGTTTCCTAAAAAACAGGGAAAAAAAACTTGTTGAATGTAGGGTTGTTCAAAAAAACCGGTTAAACCGTAAACCGGACCGGACCAGTTTTTTTTGAACCACCGGTCCGGTTCCAACCGGTTTCATTATTAACCGGTCCGGTCCGGTTTTGAAATCGGTTCTAGACCGGTCTGGTCCGGTTCCAGTTTTTGGAACCGCGGTCCAAACCGGACCGGATCGGTTTGCCCAGTTTAGTTATTTTTACCTTAAACTCTCTCTCTCTCTCTCTCTCTCTATATATATATATATATATATATATAAATTTTTATCTATTAATGAAGTTCGATTGTTTGTTTTTTAACTCTATATATTAAATGGCCACTCTATTAATTTAATTTTAATTCATAAAAGCGGGATCGAACCGAGATTGGACCAAATTGGTCCAAAAACGGTCCAAACCGTACGGACCGGTCCAAAAGCGGTTTGGACCGGTCCGGGGTTTCTCTGTTATTTGGTCCGGTCCGGTTCCAATAATAAAAAAACCGTTTAACCGGTTCGGTCCGGTTTTGGACCGGTCCGGTCCGATTTTAGACCGTGCACAACCCTAGTTGAATGTATCAACATCCATATGAGAGCAATTTTAATGGGTGAATGAGTAACACTCATTCAACGCCCAAAGTTTTCTCATCTCATTGGAAGAAGTTAGCGGTAACTATGCGTGCAGTGGTCCCAACCATTCAATTGGTAAAACCCATCATGTTTTTTTTTTTAATTAAAAAAAATATTTTTGTTAATTTAAATATTAATGGGCTCACTCTTTTTAGTTAAATATTTTTTTAAAAAAATTCAAATATTTAAATCGTTACATCCATTTTAGTTTTTTTTTTAAAAAAACTTTTTTTATTTCTATAAATGCACAGCTATATTTTCAAACAAAACTTGTATTCTTCTCCACTTTATGGATAAAAATACTCCACCATCTTGGCGAACTCGGAAATTTTTAAATAACCTTTAAAATTTTCAAAATGTTCCATCCACAAAAAATGCAAAATCTTCAATGTCTTTTAAATTCACAAAATTATCCAAATTTACAAAATTTTCCCAACTTTTATCCAAATGTCCAAAAGCAACCAATTTTCCATATGGTTATCTCATGTTTTGGGATCAAGTTTTTTAATCCAAGAATGGCAAGTTAATAAGCCAATGCAGAAATATATGGCCTTCCAATTCCTACAACTACAAGCAACCCCAAAAATTTTGATGGATGTTCTCATGCCGATCAACAAAATACAATAAAAATGTAAGATTACGTGATCAAGGAATACATTATCGATTTTGATTAGACTTTGTTAAGCATATTTGACATCATTTTAAAATGAATGAAAAATAAAAATTAGTGATTTTATATCTTTTAGAAATGAGTCTAATGACTTTAATTATGTAATATTTTTAGTATTATATTAAGTTGTTGCTTTATTTCTTTATTGATATATTATTTTGTTTATTTTTTTTATCACCCACAAATTATTTTTTTTAAATAATATGTTAATTTATTAAAATTGGTATATTTTTATTATTTTAAATATGTATTGTTTAATATATTTTATTAATATGTTATTTAATTATTTTATTAATAATATTTAAAATTTTATTAAATAAATATATTTATAATAAAATATTTAATATAAAAAGTTAAAAAAATGAATGAAATAATTGTAAGTCCCATAGTATACATATTATAGATAATAGTTTAATAAATAAAAATGTAATAGATCAATTAGGTAACATAGACATCAAATCCTAAAACTAGTATAACCACTACAAATACCTTTAAAATCTCATATTAAGAATTAAAAAAAAAAAAAACTCTGCATAATTATAACTTGGTGTAGACATGTGTGGAATACAAATTTAAATATTGTTTTGCCACATGCCTTTAAGCATTTTAGACAATACATTAGACAATAAATTACTTCGGGATAGAATGGTCCTTCAATATTACTTACAAAATTTAAGAAACTATTTTTGCCATTTAAATGATCCTTGTAGAATAAATTTAAAATAGTTAAAAAACATAATCTCACTCATTTTGCATGGAGCACAGAGAACCACTACTTTTTTCATAAACGTTCTAATGAAGGAGAGTTAAATATATTACCGTAAATAATCCACATCGCTCCTTTAATAATGTTTTTTTTTATTTTAATCACAATTTTAAAAAATTACAATTTAATCTTTTATGTTTAATTTTTATTATAATACCCCATAAATATGTATGTATACATCCATTAACACCATAATTTAACACCATAAATTAGAGTAGAGTGACTTTATTGCAGTAAAAATTAAACATTAAAGGCCAAATTATAACTGTCTACAACTGGATAACCGGAATAAAAACTCTCAAAAGAATTATAAAATTAATTAAATAATGTAGCCAAAATATTATAATCCATCTTACTATTTATAGTTACAATTAGTAAACAAGGTAAATAAGTACAATTAAACCCAAACTCTATAAATTAAAATATTTATGTAACTATGCAGCTAAATATTAGACCAGGCGCACAACAGCAAACAGGAAAATCTGACAACTCTTTCAAATAAAATCCACTAATTTTAGAAAAAGTCCACATACAGATATGCTAGTCTCAGAAAGTCAAGAAATCTTTCAGGTAATACTCAAATACGCGATAAAGTAACCAGACAAAAAGACCACGAAATAGTCAAAACAAGAAACAAAACACAATGCCTCCTCCCCCCAAAACAATGCCACCCAACACAACCAGCAGTTACCTTACCTCTGCTGCTACTATCCAGCATCTCTGCTTTATATCAAGGTTCAAAAATCAGAGTTCGTTATATCTGCAATCTCACTTGGCAGCTGCGTGCTTTGCCTTGGTATGAGCTTGCAGGGCATTCTCAGAATTGAAAGTCCTGAAACAAAAACAGGTCAGACCAGAAAAAAAAAGGAAGAAATAATCGTACTGGTGTAACACTGAAATGAGGATTGGACATACTTGCTGCATGACTTGCAAGCAACTGAACCAGCAGATTTTGGAGTTTGCTGCTTTGATTTATCACCACTGGCAGGTGTCTTCCCTGATTGTTTTGCAGGGTGAGGAGTTGCAGTATGGCCTCCTTTCTTACCATCACCACCTACAGTTTCACATCAAGAATAATTTGGTAAGCCATGTTCCCAACAATGACATTGATACATAGATGTATCGGAGTTGAGAGCCACCTGTTTTCTGAGCGCCAACAGGTGATACCACCTTTGCCTTCTTTGCTGGGACAGGTGTCTTGGAAGCAGAATCAGAGGATCTCTTTTTAGCACTTTCAACCTGTTTAATAGGAGAGGGTGTCTTTATGGTAAAATCCAGAATAAGCTTAGTAGTATTTAGTGAATAGAAGTTTTGTAGGTGAGAATTCTACCTTCTTGGGTGTCTCTTCCTCTTCCTCATCAGAGTTGTCTTCATCATCTTCATCATCGCTATCATCCGCATCAAGCATATCCTGATATAAAACATAAAATCTAGTTATTATAATTATCAAAGAGCAAGCTTTTCCCTAAAGAACAAGACAACATGCTTATGGTTCAGATATTAAGACCTCATCATCAGAATCATCTTCATCAATGTCTTCATCATCCTCGTCGTCATCTTCATCATCATCATCATCAGCTTCTGCTTTAAGCTTATCAGCCTTAATAGGTTCTTCTGTCTTAGCTTTGGGCTTAGCAGGGGAAGCATCAGCTTTGCCAGCAGCAGCCTTTGCTACAGCTGGTTTGGCTACCTCCTCCTTAGAGTTACCTAAAATTGAGTAATTTAAGTCATTAGAGACCCATGAAATGGAACCAAACAAAAAAATCAGATAACAAGTGTGCCTAAACTTTATCAATGAGTGTAAAAAAATATGTCAGTTCTGCATTAAAGTTACATTTGATGAGCTAATAAGATCCAACTCAAATGAATATCCCCCAAATTTGACTAAATAATCACTGGTTAATTTTCAAAATGTGCCAAAACTATGAGCACACCATTACCACTCTTTGAACACTGTTTCTCGTGACTTTACCTTTCCAAGATGATAGAACTCTCAAGTCACTATTCCAGGCATCATTTATACAAACACTTGTAATATAAATGTCAAATTTAAGCTACAACGCACACAGGCTACAAGCACTTGGCTTTGCAGTAGGCTACAACTAGAGGTTTCAAGTTCTGACCCAGGGTTTTTGCAAATGGCCCCATAACCAGAACACACAAAATAACAAAAGTTGTGTGGTACATCAATAATGATACAAGTGAAAACACAGGTCTTAAAAAAATAAGAATATGGAAGCTAAGCCCAATCACGCAAGCTTGAACAAGGCAGAAGATGCTTAGCAGTGGCAAAATCTAGAGAAGCAACCACATTTGGACAAAAACAAAAACAAAAATGGCCCCATAACCAGAACACACAAAGTAACAGAAGTTGTGTGGTACATCAATAATGATACAAGTGAAAACACAAGTCTTAAAAAATTAAGAATTTGGAAGCTAAGCTCAATTACACAAGCTTGAACAAGGCAGAAGATGCTTAGCAGCAGCAAAATCTAGAGAAGCAACCACATTTGGAAAAAAAAACAAAAACAAAAATAAAGAAGCTCATGAATGAAATAGCTGCAATTTGTAACACAATTATCTAACAGCATTTCCACCAAAGATGAAGTCATTCAGAAACATACAGTAAAAAAGTGGAATCCTTCAAATTTAGAAACTCAATGATGCATAAGACTGTATAAAAACAATACTGCAATAAACCACTTAAATCAAAGCAATAAATTCAGCTTATCTGCAAGTCCAACCACATGTAAAGCATTACCATGGTGATAAGGAACTTTTAGCACAATATGTAAGCATACCATTAGCGCTGAGAATTGGAACAGGCTCTTCATCAGAGTCAAATTCATCACCTGGCAACCAAACAGCATTAGCACATGCTATATAACCAAACAAGACAACCAACAAACCAAAAGGCATCATATACATACCTGATAGATCAGAATGCGTGGAGGATCCAGAAAGATGCCTAGTCAAGGAAAATTATAACAGTAGGTCCAATCTGATACAGAGAAATATAAACTGAAATATAAACTATAAGTAAGCAATATATATATATAAAGGATATTCATCCATAGTAGCAGTTTTGTAGCCACAGAAATAGAGACTGGTATTCTTTGAGCTGTGGGATAGCTCAAATTCTTTTTCAAACACCAAATCATATGAAATCTGAGGAAATTTCTCTGCCGATAAAGTGCCAAGGACCAACTTCTGATCATTAAATCTCACAAAGACTGTTACATTTTCAGCTCCCTTGTCCTTTTTCATTTCTCCAAGAGTTACCTGTGTAGCAAAACAAAGGCATGAACATTTTTAACAAATAATTACTTTAAATAGAAATTACAAACCCATTGAAACTGGCAATACCTGGGAAAGATGCAGGTATTTCTCTTCTCCAGGTTCACACTTGAGAGTCTCATTGGGCTTGACTTCAACACCTAACGAATTGAACAAATATAATTAAATTTAGTATAATTAAATGAGAACTTCCTTGAAAGCAGAAGTAAATACACCAAAGCAAGTTAAGGTTTTCATTGATTCATGAAATCTGTCAAATTCTCATGAACTAGCTGCATTACCGAGGTGTCCAAAGGTGTGTGCCTTGTTTGTAAGTTAATCTAAATGCTAAAATTAGCTAGTCATCACAAAAGAGTTGCATGTCCATGGGCATGTAATTAGAACTTCGTTATCCAACCAGAAAAACAAACAAGAAGCTAACAAAAAAACCATCAACACTTATTTGTAATCATGCAACACGTATGGAACTTAAGCCAAGTCATGACAAATCTAACGTAAAGCTATGCAAAATATCTTCACATTATCAACCAGCAGCAAAACTAATATATTTAACCTTAAAGATCCCGTTTTCTTTAAGGGAGGAAAAATAAAACCCTGGTAACTTTAAAGTTGACAAACGCTTCTTTAAATAAGACCACTGTCCTAGCTTAGGAAAAAGTATTGCTACTACATGACTTGTCCTCAGTAAGCAAGTGGTGGCCTTTTCTAGTACAAGTGCATGTAAGTAATGCAAGGGTCCGTTGCATCTCTATGATAAATCATGCAAGCATGGCTCTTTTGCAAGTTTATCAAAATCTGGACGCAGGAAAACCATTATCCATACAAGCATAAAATTATACTACATAAATAGCATGGGCAAACTCAGGGGGAAAAAAATAAAACCCTAGTTAGTACAATCACAAAAAGAATAAAAATTCGAGAAAAAACCATTTCACTCATCCATGATCTCAAAAGAACTTCACAGAAATCATCAAAACCATTAGTAAAACAAGACAATCGCCTTCTCAATCTACAAGCACAAATCAATACATTGAAGCCTCGGACGAATTAACAAGAAAACAAAAAGATTAAATAAATTAGAATAACAAGCAATCACATGGAATATACCCCAAAACTCCATGGCTGAAGACAGAGGAAGGGGAGGAAACGAGATTTCAGGGAGTTGAAGGTGGAGGCTGAGGGAGAGATTTAGGGTTTGAAGAAAGAGCTAGGGTTTAAAGGGAGGCGGAGAAGAATTTAGGGTTTGAGAGAATAGCTCGATACCAATATATATAAAGGAAAATTTTGGGTTCTTTTTTGTAAAGAAAAAAAATTGAATTTTAAAATGGGTCAAAATGGGCCGGGCTCCCCGCCATCAGTACTACCCCATCACGAATATACATAATTTTTATATTATATTTATATCTATTTAGCATAAAATTTGTATAAAGTTTTACTTTAGGTTAATTTTCAAAATTACATTTTTTTTTGTTATTTAAAAATTTACCTTTTGAGAATGCCTAATATACTCACGGTATTATACAAAAACAGTTAACTATAATAGAATTTAATTTTATTAATGTTTTTTTGTTCGAAATGTTATTTCTAAATTTATCCTTACAATATTGTTATATTTTTAAAAAGTAATATTTTTGTCTCCATCCTTTGAAATTTGCTTAAAATTAATAAAACTCGATGTCTTTGTATTTATAATATGAGAGTAACAAATACGCAATCTCTGTATAGCTTTTTAATCAATAAATAATCCTTGAAAGTTTCTATATAGCTAATACATCCTTTATTTTCATTATATTTACTTTTCAATCCATTTCACATCAAAAGACCGGTAACTGTGTTAAGAGAAGATAGAAAATTACTGAACTACCCCTAGTGATATTTATCTCTCTCATGGGGCGGGGAAATATCAAAAACACCCCCAATTAGCGACATTGGGAAGCAACATGGAGATGATTAGAAGTTCGATGTGTTGGGCAGTGGGTTTCCCTCTACTCGCCTCCATCGTTCCTCTTCGTCATTTTCCTATTCTCACTTAGCACAATATGGAGATCTTTTTCTCTTCTTCTTCTTTTTCTAGCCGTCGTTCTGTATTGTTTGACTGTGGGCTGTCTTGTAGGATTAGGGTTTCATTTTCGATTTCAACCCATGAAAGCATTAGGCCAAAGGTAAGAATGTCTCCATGGGGCAGAACGAAAGGGTTGGGTTATGGGAGTTCTGTAAAAGGAAAATTTTTAGGGTTTTCCTATCAAGTTTAGGGTTCCTTCACATTTGTTTTTGTATAGTTTCTATGTATTACACATCACTTGATGTGTATTGTTTTTGTGTTAGTATTTGTTACTTTGTCTTCCTTTACCTTAAACTACTTGTGTGCATTGTTTTCAATTTGATTTTGTGTACAAACAAGATATGGCCACCAATCCAGTAAACTCGAGATGTTATTTGGCCCTCGTTGTGACATCACTAATTGAGTTGAAGGATAAGATGAGTCCGCAATAATGGGAAATCCTTCGAGGAACACCCTTTCCCATTTAATGGAAATTGAACCTATAATGCAAGAAAGAAGGTGCTAGATGTGCTTATGCAAATGTATAATAATGGTATCCAACTTTTCAAGATAGGTGAGAGCACACTTGCTTTTAGAGCCGAGGATGTGGCGCTTGTTATAGGGATGCCCTATGAAGGGGATGCCATCTCCTTCAAACACCATAAAGAGCAATCAATCTTTAAGCAAATGTATCTCAATAAGATGCACAACCGGTATTGAGATGTAATCAAAGCCAATTTCCTCAGACTTGTTAGCAGCAAAGATGGTAAGGAAGAGACGTTTATCAAGCTACTTGTGGTCTATCTCATGACCACCATCCTTTTTCACTAATACTTCATTGAATGCACCAACATGGGTTGTGCACTATATTGACGACTTGGCCTCGCATGACCATTATGCATAGGTGTATGCTATACATAAGTGGTTGGTAGACGATATCTTAACAACAGCGGCCTATGTGTAACTTAGGTGCAAAGGAAAGTCAACAACCGCCAGCTACTTAAAGGGGTTCGCCATTGCCTTGAACATTTGCTTCCATGAACTAACTGGAAGTGTCAAGAAATTATGCTTAGTACGGATGCCACATATCATGTGTTGTAGAGAAAGTAGTTTTATAAAAGTGGCATTTGTCAGGCCTTTGCTGAAATCCCTTAAAGGGAAAAAAGTATATTTATTCCTTCTTGTGTATTTCCTACTATTTCTATGTATGGTATTATTTTTCTGTGTATTCCTTTTTTTCATATGTAATATTTTGTGCTTCCCATGTAATGTTATACTCTTTATGTGTATTATTTGTGTTCCCTCTGTAATGTTATATTAGTCCTGTGTAATGTTCTATTATGTGGTGTGGAGTTTTTTTAACTTGTCCCTGCTAATGATGAGGAGGCTACATTGGTAGGATATGGAATGGGAAAGGAGTACTAGAGGCCGGCCTCAAATAAATCTCCCGATGTGGGCATGACAAAGAAACTGTGTCAGGATCGTTTGCCCTTAGGCAACCCAAAGAAAAAGAGACATTCCCCCACAGAGGCCAAAAGAAAAGCCAAGAGGGAGCTCGCAACGAAGAAAGGTTGGGAATGTTTCGCCTTTGCCAATCCTGAGCAAATGACCCCTAGATGATCATTGGTTGATAGGCCCAACTGGAGGATAGGTGGTGACGATGAAGTAGCCTGGCTTTACAGTGGGTTTTACTTAAACTCAAAGAATTTTGCAAGTATCTTGTTGAATATAACCCCCGTGGTGCTTGGGGATTATGAACCGGCTCACTGATATCCCCGAGAGAGGAAGATGTGTAACAACCTTTGCTAAAATTTGATCGTTGCCCATATAAGAAATCACACCAAGTGAGTCGAGTACAGAAGGTTATCCGAGGTCCATATTCCGCCAAATATAAAAAATTTATCCTAGTGGATGAAGTATCTGTACTGAATATTGTAGTAGAACCCAGAAATTTGAAATATTAGCCACAGAAGTGGATATGCCAGCATAGGATGTGGAAATACTGGTAAATGATGTGGAGATGCTATCATTGGATGTCGAAGTACCAATGTTAAAAGCCGATGTAATTGCTCATGATAATGGAAATATCACCACTGAACTTGGGAAACTAGAAACCCTTACACATCTAATTGCATGCTCCACGATTGGAAGAAATGATGCCAAAAATAGTAGCACCAAATCCCCACCAAAGAGGGCTTGTATGACGAGATCCAAGAAAGAACAAAAGCGAGCATAGCTAGAGAAACTGCAGGGGACAATGACCATGTCATTGATGTCGACAAAATTATTGAATCCATAGAAAGCCTCAAGAAGATAGCCTTACAACCTTCTCAGAAGTATCTCTTTAGTGATCCAGTGACATCTGTCAAAACGATAACATCCACCCTAACCACACCAGTGCTCATCCCATTTGAGGGTCCAGCTAACGCGTTATCATGAAAGAATGAAATTAGTAACGATAGTGACGAGATTAGGAAGGTATTGGCTGTGTTAATCCTCTGTCAGATGTATCATAAAGTTCAGGAAAAGATAAAAACAGATTTCCTCCAAATGAAAAAAACTCCCTGGATTCAACAAGCTTGATGAAGTAGAACAGGTAGTCATTAGACTCTTTCTTAACACCCACGTAGATAGGTAACACTTTTTGGTGTATTATGTCGAGTTCCTGTGTATTAGTAGTCTTTCCTATGTGTTATTATTAGTTACTATGTATTATGAATCATTTTTGATGTATTTTTCAGATCTAGGAACTATCCTTATGGTTTTTTTTCATTTGAATGTGTGTATCATTTGGTGTAATTAATGTTGGTTATTATTATAGGTGTATTTGCTTCATACAGCATGTACGACACTTGCCCAAGACAAGTCGGTCTCACAAAGGTTATCCCAAAGAAAACTAAATAAGAAAGCAAGATGAGGCAAGGGAGACCGAAGATAAGAGAGATAAATCTAACTCTCTATTGGGTTTGAAAGAATGAGTTTGTAACCAAGCCTTAGGGTATACATCTAAGGGGCTAAAGGGTTGTTTGTATAAGGACCTTGAAAAATGGCTAAGTCCCAAAGCCCTCCCATGCCCAGTCGGCGGTATAGGAGAAGTGTCCAGAGACATCTCTATGCATACCAGGCCATACAGCACCATCCTGAAGCCTGTCAGGCCGTACAATACCATTGCGGTGTATAGGCGCGGTTGTTTGTCCCACCTGCTTGGATATAGGGTCATGTTGTTGTGTAACTGGGTCAATTGGTCGATAGCTTTTCGGTGCTTACCTGGTCCATCTTTGTCACACTCACCAAAGGCAAAATTTCCTTGGCAACCTCGGTCGTGGCTATCTGGCGGCCAAGGCAAGTTTCCTTGGCCATCTTGGTCACTGCTACTTGGCTGGCTCGTTCACGGCAAGTTTCCTCAACTACATAGCTTGCCTAGCCAAGGCATGTTTCCTCAGCTACCTCGTTCATGGCCCATTGGCTACCTCGACCAAGACAAGTTTTCCTTGGCCACCTCAATTAACCTACTTGGCTCCATGCCTTAGAATATTTTTGGGCCTCCCATGGCTTTGCCCTATTCGATCGCGCCATGGTCACTCAGTTATAATGCATGGCCCATACCTGTGTGTCCTTAAGCACGCCCCAAGGTCCTAGTCATGTGGGATGCCACTCTCGCTCATAAGTGAGCATCATGGCCAACTATATAATTCGTCTGCCTTATCTTCACTGTATTACCCTGCCTATGGCCATCCCTTAGACAAGCTGCCTGGCCACACCTGTACTAAGTACGGATATCACATAGCCCCGTGATAGACCTCCCTCACTGGGAGAGTCCAACGTCCTCATCGATGGGGATTGAAGGAACTTCTAAATTTATCCTTCGAATTGCCATAAGGTGGTATCTTTTCCCAACTTGCCTCCGACTCTGAGAGGCCTTCTATTGGACAAGGAAGTAAGTCCGGTTCTTCTTGCTCTACCTTTCCACCTCCATTCAAGAACTTTGTCACCCATCCTAGTGAACTCTTTGCGCATGGTCAGGGGTACCCGCTCAGATAGGTTTTGCTTTAGGTGTTAGGGTTGAGGTAGCTCACATGGAAAGTTGGGATAAATTTTTTGGTAAGACACTAAACTATGGTCTTTTCCCATTTTGGGGTCTAAACTTCAATTTGAATCAAAATAGTTATCCAACTTTTATTTTGTTTTACTAGGTGGTTACCTTAGAGATTCAAGTTTTTTTTCATGATGTAGATGTTGGAAATTCTCTGTTAGGACATACATGACACATTGTTCGCCCAGCTGGCAATTCTATCTAATTTGCTGATAGAGAATTTCTAATATTAGATTATCAAAAATAGACTGAATTCTTTCAGGTGACTACCCAATGAAATAAAATTAAAGTTGGGCAACCATTTTAATTCAAATTGAAGTTTGAACCCCAAAATGACAAAGGCGTCGGTATGCACCTTGGATGGTAGTTTAAAGTTGGGAAGCTGTAAAACTGGTTCGCTTGAGATGGCTGCCTTCAACTTTTTGAAAGCTTTCTTCTACTCCTCTTGTTAATCCCATGGACAATCCTTATTTAAGAGTTCAGCCAAGGATGATACAATGTTGGAACACCCTTTGATGAACTTCTGGTAGTAGTTGGCTAGTTGGAGTAATGAGTACAGCTTGGGAACTATGCTTGGCTCCAGCTAGTCTAGGATTGCCTTGACCTTCCTCTAATCCATGCGGATCTCTCCCTACGACATCAAGTGCCCTAGGAACTTGATGCTATGCAGGGCAAAATCATACTCCCCAAGCTTGATGAAGAGCTGGTGCTCTCTCGACCTATAAAACACCTTTTTCAAGTGACATATATGGTCATCTAAGAACTCATTATAAATCACTGCATCATTAAGATACACCACAATAAATTCATCTAGATACTCATAATTAAAATACATTATTCATTAGATGACAAAAAGGTGGCAGGGCCTTTAGTGAGGCCAAGGAGCATTACAAGAAATTCAATGAACTAGTAATGGATAACACATGTTGTCTTTGGCTCATCCCCTTCCAAAATGCGCTTTTGCTAGTATCTCGAGTGTAGATCGAGCTTGGTAAAGTAGGATGCCCGTGTCAACTAATCGAACAAATCTTGGATCATAGGCACTAGTTATTTTTTCTTGATCATGACCTTGTTTAGTCCCCGATGTCAATATAGACTCGCAAGGACATATCATGCTTCTTCTGGAAGAGAACCGGGGTACTATATAAGGCCTTAGCGGGTTGGATAAAGTCGATATCTTGTCATTCAGCCATCTGCTTCCTCAGCTCTTACAACTCCAAAGGTAACATGTGGTAGGACGCCTTGGTTGCGGGCTTACCATCGAGGATCAACTTGATCTGGTGATTAATATGCTATTGGGAAGGGAGGCGCTTGGGTAGGTCCAAGGGCATTATGTCACTGAACTTTTTCAGCAGTAATAAGTGCTAAATTGATCATATTTTCTATATTATTTACACTGCATTTAGCATAAAATTGTACTTTTTTAGCATCTCATTAGTACAAAATTTTATTTTTTTGTTCACAACGACCTTTAGTTCTATTTTAGAAAGAAAGAAGCGAATTCGAGGATGTTTTAAAGTAAAATGAAGCAAGTTGCTGAATCAAGGCTGCACCATAACTCACAACAGGTGTTATGGCAATACACAACACCCGTTGTCTACACTTACCACTACCATGATCAAGCCGTGGTAGCATGAACTCACTGGTAGCAACATAGAAGCCATAACGACCTCACAAGGGTTGTTGTGAAGTCTATAACAGCCGTTGTCAAGACACATAATGCCCAGAGATGGTGCCGGGATGCGACTTGAAGCCCAAGTAATAACTTACTCACAACGGGCATCACAACGCCCATGGTGAGGCTGTGGCGGAGCCAATTACTATAAATACCCAACTGTGGGATTGAAAATACGTATCTGGCATCATGAAAAAGACACCAGATGATATATCGAAACACAAATATCATAATTTTTTCGTGGGTTCTTCCACTTCTAATAGAGGCAAGCCTCTACTATTAATTACCCCAGATTAGAATCTTAGGAACCTCCGATTAAGGGCAAAAAGTACAAGTAAAAGGGCAAGAAAATTTGCGAATTATAAATTTCGTTATTTTATTGCATATATTTAATACATCATTTATGTGATTATATGACTTTATATATATGTATATATATCATATATCATTGCCATTGCTTGTGCCTTGCCATCGCGCTGCTTGCCTCATTGCCATCTTCAAATAAATATTTCATGGCTGCCTTAAATTTTCTTCATGTTATTTGTTGTTGTTTTGAAATGAACAAGTCATTACTGCCTGTGCCTTGCCATTGCATTGCATGCTTTGTTGCCACCTTGAGTCTCATTGTTTCTTGATGTTGAGCATACATCCATTCTTTGGAATCTAAATAAACCCATGCCTGTCATGTGCATGATGATATCCTATTTTTATAGTGTGTACATACATGCTTACATGCATGCATGTAACACTTCTTTTATTTCTATAACTCGGATGCGACATTTTGGTATCCATATAACTTCAGTAGCATTCTTCAATAAGTTGGCTGGGGAAGAAGAACCATGAGGTACGGGATACAGTTCTCCCATAAATACAATGCTATTTCCTTATTTATCTATTTTTATTTAATTTTTTTATCCTTTATTCCCTCATACCAATATCAAGGATCAGATTTCTTTCAAGATAAATCATTGTGAGATGCCTTTATAATTTCCCTTGATTTCTTTTTTTTTTTTAAAGTACGTGAGCATGCCTCTCATGTTTGGTGAGGGACGGCCACATCAAGCAATCATGCATGTGGTATGCTTCTTCAATATTGGGAGAAAAATGAACATAGGTCGTAGCTTGACAATATATATATATATATATATATTCCCAGCAACATGTCTTTTCTTCATGGATGAGCCACATGAATTGATTTTTATACTTGAAGTCCTATTACTCATCATTTAAATGGTGTGCCCATATTTTTATTGTTTATTTTTTTAACAAGTAATGCTTTTTTTTAATGTTATTATTTCTTAATGTGTCACGCACATATGCATGCTGCTATTCGTTTTATTTATTGATTTATTTATTGATTTATTTACTTCTTTATTATTATTATTATTATTATTATTATTTTTATTTTTTATTTTTTTGGCCATGCATACTGCTCAATATTTTTTTATTTTGACTACTTTTCTATTTCATGCATGTATGTGTGCATGTATTCTCCTCATCATTCTTTATGCATGTCTCTTTCATTGTGGGCCCAGGTCTTTATACATGCAGACTATAGGCTATAGCATGCTTTTCATCATCATTTTTTTTAACATGCACGTGAATATGCATGCTTCCCATCTTTATTTTTTTTAACGATCAAGGTTTTGTGTAAAATAAGATCTTTATTCCAACAAAAAATTTCATTGGGATGTTGTTTGTCTTGAGGAAAACTTGAGCGTAGTTGAAACGGTTTTTCCGAATTTTATATTGTCGATTTATATTTAAATGAAATCCTTTTATTGAGGAAAGAACCTCATTATTTGGTTTTGGACTTGGGTATTCAAAAGCAGAAATACCGGAATCACTCTCATCATTGATAACAGAGAGTTCAATCCATCAGACGTGTTCACTGTCTTCTCATCTTTATCCAATAGAATTTTCTCTAGTACACGTCTCTCTTAGTAGTTTCACTGAACAAGGTGTAAACTTCATAAATTTCCCCACACTTTGCATACATGTCCACCAGAGTTGATATGATAACAATCTAAAGCTCCATTGTAAGCATCTTGATATGATAACAATCTAGCACAAGGTGTCCTTCTTGTTCAACTGATATATTCCAGTTTTTTTATTTCAATAAAAGTGCTCCAATTATACTTCGGGCTTAATTAGGATCTGAGTTTTAGTGCAGAGGATCGCAAAGCTGGTAGGTATTCAAAAGCAAGCTGATTTTGATTTTTTTTTTTCTTTTTTATAGTTTATAGCTTCATACTTATCTAAAGATGACAGTGTCATGATTTACCTAGTAATAGAATTTCATTACCCGCGACCATTTCAGTTTCTTTACTTTTTTTTTTTTTGAGCATCTTGCTTTGATCAGCAACATCTTTTGTAAATTTGTTCTAATTGCCATTCTTGTCTCAAGAAAAGATTTTTTTTATAAAAGACACCACATCAAAGTTTTCTTAACTTTTTTATTTTATTTTATTGCAGGGCGAGTCATATGTTGGAGTTATATGTATCGCCGGCCTGATATTCCCATACAGAAGTGAGCGGGATGCCCGCTGTGCTTTAATGCCAGACTCTTCCATCGAGGTGATTGCCTTGTGCATAACATTCCTTCACCTTCTACAGTCAATTACTATCGCTACTTTGCATGATCTGAACACACCCTTGCCACAGTTCTTCATGGACATGCCATTGGAATTATGTGAAGCAAGGGATCCAAAAGGTTTGTGCAAGGACGTAAAATCAAAGGTATGCTCCATAAACTCAGTTGAGTTTTTAGGGTCTGAAAGAATACCAGCAAACACGTCCAAGAGCTGTAAACCATATATATATCTCGCATGTTTTACTGGGATAGATGATCCACATGAGGCTCCCTTGAACTGTGAGGTGAGTCTGTGGTAACTTTGTTTAACCAGAACACGTCTTACTTTTAATCTTGCATGTTGGCGAGCCGTGCAGAGAATATCAGCACATTCGGCATGTCCAATGGCGACGACCTCGGACACAGCCTCGGCTTTACAGATCTGCAGAACCTCTTCCAACACAATCTCAGATTGTGCACTAAATGCAGCGGGTCATCATTGTCTTCATCATAGGACTAAGGTTCTTATCAACAACGGACCTCTTCATTTCTGTGAACCTTCTTTAGCAAGGATGACATCAATGACAACGAGCAGCAAGCATCAGATATTGACACCGGAGGACACCGGAGTAGCTCAGAGAGGGGAGTCTATCTCAATGTTTGTAGAAAAACTGCCAGTGACTTCCACCCCCGTCAGGTGTTTGATGAAAATACCCAGGGAGTTCTAATACAAACTGAGATAAAAAGAGAGAAGACAATAGTGTGATTGGTTTTTGTTTTTGATCACCAATAATCTCCCAGCACTTCGTACCCCTTTTTATATTCAAAAAGTAACCGACACCAAAACACAGCCAGCCATTCCCATTGGTTACAACCACTACTTGAACCCCTATTGGTCAAACTCCACTCCTAAACCTATACACATTGGTTGGACACAAACAAAGAGAGATTGAGACAAGTTAATGCTCTCATTCTCTCACACTCCACTAACTAATACAAAACACTTAGGACAACTAGAAGAAAAAAGGTCAACCATCCCTTGGAGAGCAGGGACCATGTCATCCCTCACATGCCACCATCCTGCCATCATTAACCACTGCCGACAGCCAGCAATGCTTTAAGCTTCAATCAACATCAACACCTCCTCTTGATTGAAGCTCGCGAACTCCGAGTTGACTCCTGAACCTTTCATGCTTCTCACAAGGCAGTGGCTTGGTGAAGATGTCCGCTAGTTGATCATCGGTTCAGCAATGGTGAAGAGAAATAACTCCGTCTCCGACCAGCCCTCTAATGAAGTGAAAACACACATCTATGTGTTTCGTTCTCCCGTGATGCGTCGGGTTCTTTGCCACGAAGATCGCAGACAGGTTATCACACCATAGTACCGTTGGTTTTCTATCTTCCAGCCAACATTTATGCAACACCCTTTTGAGCCAAACTACCTGACAGGCGGCGGCGGTACAAGCGATGTATTCCGCTTCAGTGGTCGACAGAGCCACCACTTCTTGCTTCTTGGATCCCCACGAGATCACACTATCTCCTAGACGACACAACATTCCCAAGGTACTCTTTCGCTCAGTTCTGCATCCTCCCCAATCGCTATCAGAGAAGGCTTCTAACACAGCTCCATCTTTACGTGAATACCACAGCCTGAACGCCCTTGTGCCAGCAAGATATCTTACAATTCTCTTGACAACACAGAAGTGAATATTGAAAGGTTGACTCATGAACCTCGATAGATAATTCACAGAGAAAACAATATCTGGGCGAGTGTGAGAAATGTACAGTAACTTTCCAATAATGCTTCTAAGCAGGAATGGATCTGAGAACAGATCCATCCCCCTCCTCATGTACCTTCTCATTCAAAGTCATTGGTGTCGGAACGGGTTTGCAATGCTTCATATTTAACTTAAGTAGCACATCCTCAATGTAGCTTCTCTGGCAGATAAAGATCCCATCAGTGCATTGTTTTACTTCAATTCCCAAAAAGAAACCCATTAAACCAAGATCAGTCATGCTGAATCTCTGCATCATTTCAGCTTTGAATTCATTAAGCATGCTGCATGACGAACTGGTGTACACTATGTCTGTTTATATAAAAATAATAATAAATAAATTAAATGTATTTCCTAAGTTAAACAAAATACTCAAAATACAAAAATCTCAGGACCAGTCGAGAGTACCGATCTCAAGACGGTCTAAAATGCACAAATCTCAGGATCAGCCAAGAACACCGATCTCGAGGCGATCCAAAATATCCAAAATACACAAATCTCAGGACCAATCGAGAGCACCGATCTCAAGACGGTCTAAAATACACAAATCTCAGGACCAGTCGGGAGCACCAATCTCAAGACGGTCTAAAATGCACAAATCTTAAGATCAGCCGAGAGCACCGATCTCGAGGCGATCCAAAATATCCAAAATACACAAATCTCAGGACCAGCCGAGAGCACAGATTTCGAGACAGTCTAAAATACTCAAATGTCAAGATCAGCCAAAAGCACAGATCTCGAGGCGATCTTAAATATTCAAACTCTTAGATCTGTCGAGAGTACATATCTCAACGCAGTCTAAAATATCCAAAATCTCAAGATCGGCCAGAGCATAGATCTCGAAGCGATTTGAAATGTTTAAATTTGAAGATCAGCCAAGAGCACAGATCTCACGGCGATCTCAATCCCAAGTCAGTCATGAATGCAAATCACGATGCAAATATATATAAAATAATGATAATAAATAAAATAAAATAAAATAATTACACTCGATAAAAAAAGATTTAATTATATTAAAAAATAATAATAAATAAATAAATAATAAATAAATGATGATTAAATTAAATTAAAGAAAAAAAATCAATCAAAAGTAAAATCAGATAAATATAATATATATATATATATATATATATATATATATATATTAATAAATCAAATAATAAAATATTAAAATAGGATAAAGATAATATATATGTATACACGTATAATAAAATAATAATAATTTATTATATATATAAAATGAAATAAAATAATATATATATATATATACATATAATAAAAAAATCAGATAAGATAAAAAATAATAATAAAAAATAATAATAATAATAATAAATAATAATAATAATAATAATAAATAATAAAAAATAATATTAATAATAATTAGATAAAGACAAAGATATATATATATAATAAAATATAATAATAATAAATAAATAAATAATATATATATATATAATAAAATATAATAATAAATAAATAATAATAATAAATAAATAAATAATATATATATAATATAAAAAAATTATCACATAAAAAAAAATATATATATATATATATTTATATATAATTTTTTTTTAAAAAAATTAATAAATTAATAATTTTAAAAAAAAAAATTTGGTGGTCGTGGAACGTGTGTAGCATGGTCGCGACACGATGGACACAACCGGCATCACGATCGAACCGCCTCCATGTGAGACCGAGTGGTTAGTGAATGGTGCTTATTCAGTAGCAAGAAGCGGGTCTAGCCTTCTAGCTTGGATGTTAACATACATAGCAGTTTACAAGGCATAAATTTGTAGTTGATGAAGGCTCGATAAAGTATTCACACGAATCACACCGAAGCAATTATGAAGTAACGTTTAAACAAGTTCATATTGAAGCAATGTCAAGAATGCACATTTCGGGACAATGACAAATTCTTTTAGAAAGTATACAAATTTCAAGGCGGTAATGAGATATATTCCAAAGCAGCAAGGCATGCAACATGGCGACAAGGCACAGGCAGCGGCAGTGATATATATATATATATATATATATATATATATAAATTATATGTTCATATATAAAGAATGTAATGAATATATATATACACTAAATAATAAGATTTATAATTTGCAAATTTTCTTGCCTTTACTTGTACTTGAGCCCTTAATCGGAGGTTCCTCAGATTTCAGTCAAGGGTAATTAATAATAGAGGCTTGCCTCTATCAGGAAAAGAAGAGCCGCAAAGATAAAAATAAATAAAAGAAAATAACATTTGTGATTCGATATATCGCCTGGTGTCCCTTCACCGACACGACGCCAGGGTGCGTATTTTCGATCCCACAAATTCTGGCACGCCCGGTGGGACTTTTTAATTCCTCCTCCCATCTTTGAGGCTGAAGTACAAGTAAAGGCATTGCTTTTTTATAACTCATGTATAAGAAAGTTAATATTATTGATATTTTTATTGCAGGTGAAATGGCGTTTAAGAGTTCAATTGCACCTGGAAGCCCGAAGCTCACTATTTTCCTGGGAGAAGGATCGGAAGTCCAACTGCCCAATTGTGTTTTCAACACTGGAGCTGCTGGAGCTGAAATTAGGTTCGACACAATCTCCGAATCTGTACAGTTCGTGAAGAGAACATCATATCCTGAGGAAAACCTGACGGTACCACGTTTGCCATCTAGGGATCATCGCCCAAATGTCATTGTTCCTGCATTTGAGAAGAATATTATTGATGAAAAATCAAGAACCTCTGTCTTTCAGAGGCTATCATGTCTAAAAAAGATAGTTTTTGCATATGATGAAGATGACGAACCCAGTTTCACTGTTACTGCCAAAGGAAAGGAAAGTGGGATTTTCCAATCTGAAGAAGCTAAGCCAAGGAAAAGTGTGTTTTCAAGGCTGACAACCAAGAGAGTGAAAACCCCAAATCACAAATTAAATTTTGTGACATTCCAAAACCAGAAGGATAGTCGAATGGGTTCCTTCAAAAACTCATTTGGACCACTTAATATGGTGAAGAAAAATGCAACCACCGCAGAGCTGCGTTACCAGCTATATGACAGGAAGGGCGGTAGACCCCCAAAATCTTATAAAACTTCTTCGGCAAAAATCTCTATAAGATATATGCAGAATCAAAGAAATTGCAATCAGACAAATTGAAGCCAAGGGAATTTTATCAAAAGAAGAAACAGTTAGTGCTGAAGGCACGTAAAACTGTTTTTGATCGAATTGCTTTACAAAATGATCAAGTTTCACAACTCCAGGCTTCACAGGGTCAAGCTTCGGTTTCTTACTCAAAGTTTGACCGAAAGAAGAGGAGTGAAGATGAATATATGTCTGATGGTGATATTGAAATACACACTGTTAGAATGATTACCGAAGCTCTAGGAGATCCAACAGCTGAACGGGAACAACCCGGACCAGTCACAAGATCACGTAGACGGGCACCAGATTCTCAAAGTATGGTTAGAGAGGAAGGTTCAAGCCATATTCCACATGATACACCAAAAGATTACAAGGGGGCAGACCCTCCAAATGAAGATGATAAAGATGAACCAGTTTTTGGTTTAGACCAGGACAACATTATGAAGAAATTCCAAGAAATGGAAAATAGGGAAGCAGAATACAAGAAGATGAATGAAAATATGATGGTGTTAATAGATACAGTGTTCCAGATGCAAAAGCAGATGGCATCCTTAATGGCAAATGGGCCCGAACAGGTACAGAGGCCAAATAATCCAATCCTTCAACCAAAAGAGACTGCTCAAGCAGTGGGGCCAAGAGGAGCAACAAGTACCCCAATCCAAGAACATTTAGTTGTAATGACTCTAGAGGAGATACAACAGATGGTGGCTACTGAAATCAAACATGCCAAAAATAACGAGATAAGAGTTGATAGTGACAAACCTTATCCCGGCTATCATGATTTAGTACCCTATCCCAAAGGAGACAATGTGCCTAAATTCTGGGATTGGTAATCCTGATCAACAGTTGGCCCACTTTGTGACAGCATGTGGAGATACAAGTGCAAAACCATCACTTCTCCTCAGACAATTTTCTGCCAGTCTCACAGGAGTTGCATTTGAGTGGTATGCAAGTTTGCAACCTGACTCGATTCAAAATTGGCAACAGCTGAAAGATGCATTTCGAGTACGGTTTGGAGGTATCAGTGATAAGATTACAATAGCTGATCTTGCGGCCACTCGCCAAAAACAAAGATGAGAAAGTAGTTGATTATATTATGAGATGGAGAAACCTGAGTATTAAATGTGAACAACCTCTGGACCAACCTCAAGAAGTTGGATTATTACTCGGGAACATTGATAGTTGGATGACACCTTTCTTAAGTACATCTGGCATCACAACATTTCAAGAGTTAATCTCACAAGCCAAGAAATTGGAAAGGACTAGCCCAAGGGTGTTGTCTAATTTCCAAACTTCCAGAAATGATAAACCTAAAAAAGCAGAAGGTGTCAAGTACATTGCTACAATTTTGAATGTTGATAAAGGAAAAAGCACTATAGAATCATATAAACCAGAACAAGCTAAGCCACTCAGCTTAGGTGCTCCTGGAACTGAACCAAGACCCATTCCTTCTTTGAAAGATAGAATGAACAAAAAGTACTCTTTTCGAAGAGATAAAGTGCTAAAAATTTTTAAAGATGCCGTAAATGGAGGTCTACAACTGCCTGAGTGCAAAAGACCAGAAGAACAGAGCAAGAAAGATCATCCTAATTATTGTCCATACCACAGAGTGTTAGGGCATACAATTGAAGACTGCTATGTTTTTAAAGATTGGCTTGAACGTCAATATCAAGAAGGGAAGATTACACTCTCCAAAAGTGTTCTTTTGGAACAACCTACAGAACATATCCGATATGTGACTACCCTAGACTATGAGGGATTATCCCTAGGGGAAATCACAGTGGTGGGTAATAAAATAATGCTCCCGTCTGTATTTGATGGTAAACCTCTTTCTGTTCCAGAAGAATTATGGGAAGTATTCATATCCAAAAAGTCGAAGAAAATGCTGAAGAAGTTGGCTGAGCTTCCAAGGATCAAGTGGAGAAATGTCGAGAAGCCTCCTGAGGGACTTCCAGTAAAGCAAACCAAGAAGAAAAATAAGAAGAAAAAGCAAAAACGTGAGCAATCAAAACACAAGAAATCCATCATAGAACAATATATTGAATCACTTGAAGAATATGAATAGAAGGAAAGGGTGTTGATCACTCTTAAAGAGTATTTCCCTGAGGAAGTGAAAGAGCTACTTGAGGATTTAGATGAAGAAAATGATGAAACGATGCAAGTGGAAACTTGCAGGGCTATTTCTAGAGGTGAATACCCCATATATAACCAAAATGATGATGGAGATAGTTTTTCTGAGTCAGAAGAACTGTATGATTGCCATGGTCGGCCTTATATTAGCAAGAAGCAGAAAAAGAAGATGGCATTCAGAGAAAGAGTAAAGAAGGCAAATGCCAAACTCTCATAGCCACACCACTCAGAAAAACCAAAGAATCCATACTATACTCCAAAGACACCAAAATATAAAATCTTGAGAAAAGTGATGCCTGCTAAAGAAATTCCTTCTTTCATACGAAGAGTGACAGAGGAATCAGCTGATAGGCTAATGTAACTGCGTATTGCTGATAATAAATGGGATGAATCTGGGATATATCCTCCAGAGTCGACAAGCGATAATGTTGATTCAAAAATCATAAAGCCGACATTCTCAATAGCAAATGTTAAAGATAAATCCATTCCTTCAATCATTGAAATCAGAAAAGACAAAAGAAGAGAGATTTTTAATCGAGCCATGGAAGAAGGGCTAGATTTACCTAAGCCCAAAAAGTCGTGCTTGATGCATTTGGACAGCTACCCAAATTATTGTCCATATCACCGACTTGTGGGACACACTATTGAAGATTGTCGGAATTTTCAAGAATGGCTACAAAAGCAAGTTTCCCTGGGAATTTTGAAGTTAACTGATGATTATTTCGAAGCGAGAGGTGTTTGTTGTGCCATAACATGTCTGGAAGGTTCTGATGATGAGTTGAATTTTCCAGATGAAGAGGATGTAGTATCTTGCCACGTACATCAAATGCAACCTAGAACTGGCAAGTTACTCCAATCAAGACAAGCTTCTACCTCCAATGATAAAAATAAAGAGAAGATGATAGAGGAGGAAAATGTCTTACCAAAGAAACCATTGAAGAAACCAGATTATAATATCCTGGCACACCTAAAGAAAGTCCCGGCTCTACTTAGCATGTATGATGCACTGATGATGTCAACAGAAGTCAGGGAATCTTTAATACATGCTCTATAAAACCCTGAGGAGTATCAGGCTTATTTTGCTGAAATTAATATGACAGAAGCTATGTATGCAACACATACACTTTCACTATCATTTACCGATGAAGACTTACTACTTGGAACTGCAGAGCATTATAGACCATTGTATGTGACAGGGTCTTGTGACGGTATAAAGATCAATCGAATTCTTGTTGATCCAGGGTCTTCCTTAAACCTAATGACCCTCAATACTCTTCAGGCATTAGCTCTGGAAATATGTCATTTATCTCCAGAAAGGATCATTATTCAAGGCTTTAATCAGCATAGTCAGAAAGCATTGGGATCTATCACTCTCCTGCTCAAGTTTGGAAAGATCATATCTGATGTGAAGTTCCATGTAATTGATGCTGATGCCTCATACAAAGCTTTGTTGGGTAGGCCATGGATCCATGACAACCGGATGGTCCCTTCAACCCTTCATCAATGTATGAAATATATGGTGGATGGAGAAGAACACAGAATTGATGGTGAAATTCAACCTTTTGGTGTCCATGAAATACATTATGAGGATGCCAAATACTACCTTGGTATCTCCAAAGGGGGCAAAAATACCAAACTTGATGGAAAAGTCTTTGGTAAAACCATCTAATGCTATGTCAATATTCAAAAAGAAAGAATCAGCATTGCCTCACTATGGCAGTGATACTGAATCTTTAGGAGATGAAAATGACACAAGTCAAACCAGAGGGTCCGCCCAAGAAAGCACATTGCATATCACAAGGGTTCCAGATGGCCTCTGTAAATCCCTAGATGATTTGAAGGTTGATATAGTCGAGCAATTGAAAACATTCTATGTACCAGCTCAAAATGAGGATGAAAGAGGTATCCTCTTCTACAGAGTTAAAAATAACAAAATTTCAAATGATGACATTATACACATTGAACAAGAAGAGGGTAGTGAAGTCCAACCTATAAACTTCCCAAGCCAGTACCCTAATAAGCTCAGGAGGGTAGTTGAAGAGTTTGGGGGCAAAATAAACTGGTCAAAGAAATCATATCAATTTTTTCATCAATTATGGAACCATTCCCATCCTGACAAGAGAGGGGTAGGTTATTCTGAACCTTCCAGATATTCATGTTACATGATGGAGTCTACGGAAGAAGAAGATGTTAAGATGAAAAGTGCACCACCTGAATTAGAGGATGGTGGTCAAGCAACAATTGATGAGTTAATTGAAATCAACTTGGGAAGTGATGAAGACCCAAGACCAACTTTCTTAAGTGCACAACTGACAGAAGAACAAAAAGAATCCTTCAAAGCTCTTTTGAAAGAATATATTGAATGTTTTGCTTGGAATTATAATGAGATGCCAGGGTTGGAGAATGAAGTAGCTGTTCATAGATTAGCTATTGATCCCAATGTTACTCCAGTCAAGCAGGCCCCAAGAAAGATGAAATTTGATTTAGAAGAAAAAGTGATAGAAGAAACAAAAAAGTTGATAGAAGAAAAATACCCAGATTGGGTTGCCAGCATAGTACCTGTGAAGAAAAAGAATGGCCAGATAAGGATATGCGTTGATTTCAGAGATTTGAACAAAGCATGTCCCAAAGATGATTTTCCTTTACCAGTCATGGAGATCATGATCGATAACACCTCTGGGTATGAGATGTTCTCCTTTATGGATGGATACTCAGGGTATAATCAAATCAAGATGCACCCAGATGATGAGAAACATACTGTCTTTCGAACACCTATGGGCATATATTGTTACAGGGTAATGCCATTTGGCTTGAAAAATGCGGGGGCAATATATCAGAGAGCTATGACCAGAATATTCGATGATTTGATTCATAAGGTCATTGAATGCTATGTAGATGATCTGGTTGTGGAAACAAATTCAAAAGACAAACATCTTGATGATCTGAGGACCATTTTCATACGCCTCAGAGAATATAAATTGAAAATGAACCCAATGAAATGCGCCTTTGGAGTCCTATCAGGAAAGTTTCTGGGTTTTATTGTGAGACATCGAGGGATAGAGATAGATCCTTCTAAGATCAAGGCAATCATGGAAATGCCACCTCCACGAACATTGAAGCAATTGCGTTCTTTTCAAGGGCGTTTGGCATATATCAGAAGATTCATTTCCAACTTATCAGGAAGATGCAAGCCTTTTTCTAAGCTGGTCAAGAAGAATACACCTTTTAAGTGGGATTCCGAATGTCAGAAAGCTTTTGAAGATATAAAGCAGTATTAGCGGCGCCAATTTCGAGGAAACCACTAATCCTATATACTGCTTCCTTAGAAGGATCATTGGGAGCCATGCTAGCTCAAAACAATGAAGATGGCAAGGAAAATGCATTATATTACCTTAGCAGAATGTTGATAGGAGCTGAGAGTAAATATACACCCATTGAGAAGCATTGTTTAGGCTTGGTGTTTGCAGTGAAGAAATTGAGGCACTACTTGTTGGCACACAAAATTATCCTCATATCCAAAATTGATCCTCTCAAATATCTTATGACAAGGCCATTACTCACAGGAAGACTTGCAAAATGGGCACTGATCTTAATGGAACTTGATATAACATACACTTCGCAAAAAGCTATTAAGGGGCAAGCACTAGCAGATTTTTTGGCGGTGCATCCTCTCCCTGATGATTCACCCCTTAATTATGATCTCCATGATGAAGAGACGCTTATAGTAGAAGAAGCAGAATGGCGACTGTACTTTGATGGAGCGTCGTCCATAAAGCCAGCACTAAGGTATAAGCTTCCACAAATTAAAGCCGGGATAGGACTTGTGTTTGCCACACCTGAAGGAGGAATCCTCAGATATGCACTTTCCCTTACAGAGTCATGCACAAACAATGAAGCGGAATATGAAGCTCTCATAGCTGGTTTGGAATTGGCAATCAAAATGGAAATTCAATGTATCCATATATTTGGACACTCACAACTCATCATCAAACAAGTCGAAGGAGAGTAAAAAGTATGTAAAGCTGAACTTCTTAAATACTATAAGAAGGTCAAAATGTTAATGAAGAAAATCCCCCAAGTGCAGTTGAGCAGGGTTTCAACATCAGAAAATGGAGAAGCTGATTCTTTGGCAAGAATAGCGAAAGAGCTTGCAAATCCAGATCATGATAAAGTTCAAATCACTATAAGAAATAGAAGACCCATAAGTACAATTCTCAGTGATGTCGAAGAAGAAAATATTGAAGAAAAGATGGAAGCCTTCACCCTCGAGATACCAGAGGAAGATTGGAGACAACCATTCATGGAATATTTGAAATATGATAAATTACCAGGGGACAAATGAGAAAGTCTTCAAATAAAGCGAAGAGCTCTAAGATTTACCCTCATTAATGAAACATTGTACCGCAGTTCATATGATCAGCTACTTTTGCGATGTCTTTCATATGAAGAAGCAAAAGAAGTCATGTATGATGTATACTCTGGTATATGCGGTGCACACCAATCCAGACCCAAGATGCGACTTAAGATTAAGCGCATTGGATATTATTGGCCAACCATGGTCAGAGATTGCATTGAATATGCCAAAAAATGCCATCTATGTCAAATTCATGGGGATTTTATTCATCAACATCCGAATCCCTTACATCCCACAATTTCTTCATGGCCTTTCGAGATATGGGGAACAGATGTGATTGGTCCTATCGAGCCTCCATCATCATCCGGGCATCGATTCATATTGGCTGCAACAGACTATTTCTCCAGATGGGCAGAGGCTATTCCTTTAAGAGAAGTAAAGACTGAAAACATCATAAAATTCTTCAGAGAAAATATCCTATACAGATTTGGAACTCCAAGAAGAATTATCTCAAATAATGGCCCCACTTTCAAAAGCTTTAAAATTGGGAGATTTGCACAACATCACAAAATAGACTGGAGGTATACCTCCATCTATAATGCGAGGGCAAATGGGTTGGCAGAAGCATTTAACAAAACTCTCTCAAAATTGCTAAAGAAGGTTGTGTCTAAATATAAAAAGGATTGGCATGAAAGACTTCCTGAGATGCTATGGGCCTATCGTACCACATATAGGACCCCAACACAGTACACACCATACTCTTTAGTATTTGGAACTGAAGCAGTCCTACCCCTAGAAATTCAAATACCCTCATTAAGGATGGCGTTGCAGAATGAAATATCAAATGAGGATAATGTTTGACTTCACCTAGATGAGTTAGACTCTCTTGATGAAAAAAGGATAGAAGTACAACAAAATCTTGAAGTTTACAAAGCAAAAATGTCTCAAGCTTATAATAAGCTGGCCAGATTCCGTACATTTACAAAAGGAGAAATGGTTCTTGTCCTTAGAAGGCCTATCATCACCAACAAGCGGGCCGGGGGAAAATTCAAAGCAAATTGGGAAGGTCCATATGTCATGGAGATCGTCTACGAAGGAGGTGCATACCAACTCATTGATGACAAAGGAGAAAGACCCATGGCACCTATTAATGGTCGTTTTCTAAAGAAGTACTATGTATAATGTAGAATGTTTGTCTATGACGGAACGTCTGGTCCCTTAAAATAAAAAAAAAAAAGGTAGACCAGTCATATACGATAGCACGTACTTCCTGAGGCAAACATTAACTTTTATGAACTTCTGTCTATAATGAAATGCCATGTAATATTAAAGTTTCATTTTCATGAATCAAAAACATGTTCGCCCATGACATATAAAAAGTTTTGAAGTTCCTACTTCTCTCACTCAATCTCACTAAAATTTCTTCGTGAGAGAAGTATGAAGGGGCCATTTGTTTATATAAAAAAAATAATAAATAAATAAAATGTATTTACTACCCCATTCTGTTGAGGGGTGTATGGTGCAGTGAGCTCTCGTCTAATTCAACAGTTGTTGCAGTACTTCAGGAATTCCCCAGATGTGAATTCCCCTCCTCTATCGCTCCTCACCATCTTCAGCTTCATTCCGGTTTGTCTTTAAACCAAGGCATGAAAGTTTTGGAACAGCTTGAAGACCTCAGACTTGCATTTGAGAAGATACACCCAACACCATCTACTGAAGTCGTCAATCAATAGAAAAAAGAACTTGTTGTTACCCAGAGAATCTTCACTCATGGGGCCACACAAATCCATGTGAACAAGTTGCAAACAGGAAGATGATTTTCGTGTCTGCTTGGACACAACACAGTGCTCACACTATAGATCAAGCTTCACAGCAGGCAACCCAGTCACCATCTTTTTCTGTGCCATGATCTTCAAGCTTTGATAATTCAAATGTCCTAGCCGAGAATGCCACAGCTTGGAGGAGCTCTGATTGGACACAACAACATTCACACTTCCAATGCTCGAGACGTCAACTGGGAACATATTGTTCCTTGACTTTTGAATCTCAATTACAGGCTTCTTAGTTTGGTTATCAGTAATGATACAGCTTTCTTGATTAAACATCACAGAATACCCTTTAGAAAGTAATTGACCTACACTTAGGAGGTTGTGAGACAAACCTGGAACAAATTGTACTCCTTGCAACACCCTATGCTCTCCTGACTTGGAGTGAATACGAACAGTGCCAACGCCCTCAACTAACATCTCCTTGTCATTCCCAAGCCTCACACTGACCTTCTGTGCCTCATCCAGGCTAACAAACAAACTCCTATCTCCGGTCATGTGATTCGAGCACCCGCTGTCGATCAACCACACTGAGGATGATCCAGAATCAAAAGCTCAGCTTACCATGAAGACATTGCTGGGTAATTTCTCTTCAACTACCATACTGGATTCCTTCTCAGGTTGCTTCTCTCTTGCCCAGCAATTTGCTTTCACGTGACCGAATTTCTTGCAGTGAAAGCACTGCACTTGGCTCCTACTTTCTGTGCCACGACCTCGGCCTCCTCGTGCTCTTCCTCACCCTCGAGTGAAAGATCGGCCTCGGCCTCTTCCATCACCCCAAGAATTTCCTGAGCCTCCACCTTTGCTAGAATTAGCACAGGATAGGTCACCCTTGACAACCAAAGCCTTTTCCCCGCCCTTAGCCTGCATGCGATTCACCCTGACCTCATGGGCTAGCAACGTTCCACTGAGATCATCAAGTGTTAAACTCGACACCTCCTTGGACTCCTCGATGGCTACAACTATGAAATCAAACTTCGGAGCTAGACTCCTTAACACCTTGGATACCACCTCCGACTTGGCTAGTCTGTGACCTAGCGCACGGACCTGGTTTGCAGCGATGGCCACCCGAGTAAGATAGTCTTGCATCTCCTCAGCATCCTCCATCTGCAGGGTCTAGAACTCTTGTCAAAGTGCCTGAATCCTCACAGCCCGGACCCTGGTGGTTCCTTGACATTGTTTTCTTAGTGTCTCCCAGGCTTCGTGTGCCATCTTCGCCTTTGAAATTTGATCCAGAAAAGGATCGTCCACAGCCTGCTGGATCAAACACAGCGCTTTGGCATCGCGCTTCTAATTCTCTCTCTCTGTCGCTTCCTCCTTCGACTCGGCCACACCCTTCTCCACGAGATCCCAAAGCTCCTGGGATCTGAAAATGGTCTTCATTCGAAGACTCCATCTTCCATACTCCGCCCCAGAGAACAAAGGAACGGATGGTTGGAATAAGGTCACCGGAGTTCCGTTGGCCGCCATCTCGGTCATCTTCTTAGCTCTGATACCACAGTGTTGACACAGGAGGACACCGGAGTAGCTCAGAGAGGGGAGTCTATCTTAATGTTTGTAGAGAAACTGCCAGTGACTTTCACCCCCGTCAGGTGTTTGATGAAAATACCCAGGGAGTTCTAATACAAACTGAGATAAAAAGAGAGAAGACAATAGTATGATTGGTTTTTGTTTTTGATCACCAATAATCTCCCACCACTTCATACCCCTTTTTATATTCAAAAAGTAACAGACACCAAAACACAGCCAGCCATTCCCATTGGTTATAACCACTACTTGAACCCCTATTGGTCAAGCTCCACTCCTAAACCCATACCCATTGGTTGGACACAAACAAAGAGAGATTGAGACAAGTTAATGCTCTCATTCTCTCACACTCCACTAACTAATACAAAACACTTAGTACAACTAGAAGAAAAAAGGTCAACCATCCCTTGGAGAGCAGGGACCATGCCGTCCCTCACATGCCACCATCCTGCCGTCAGTAACCACCGCCGACAGCCAGCAATACTTTAAGCTTCAATCAATGTCAACATCAGAGGCATCAGAGGCAGCAACTTTTTCTTCTTCTTCTTCTTCTTTGAGGCTTTCATTTCTTTAGAGAATCAGAGGGTGTAGAAAGGATTTTTTGCTGTCTTTTATCTTTGGCCATGGATGGGATTTTCTTCATCTGATCTCACCCTTTTCTCTTTTATCTTACATAGAGACAACGACAGTGACATTACAATGGTTGCAAGATGATAACAAGCGGCAGCAGGTAATGTCAGGCAACAGTAAACAACGGCGACAACGATCATTAACAGCAGCAGTGGCAGCGTCGAATGGCATGCTTGGCGGCATTATTTCAGCCAATCAAGCATGCCCCGATGGTGAACAGCGGCAACGGCATGCTTGGCGGCATTATCTCAGCCATTCAAGCATGCCGCGGCGACAAACAACGACAACGGCGACGAGCGACGAGCGACGATCTCTTTATATATATATATGTATCTATATTTTATATGAGTAAGCAAGAGAGAAGAGAACCTTTTTTTTTCTCCTTTTTTTTAAAAAAAAAAAATCTTTTTTTTTTCTAATCCTTCTTCTTCTTCTTCTTTTTTTTTTCTTCTGTTCTTCTTCCTTTTAAAAACCCTCTCATCCTTATCATAATCCCCAACCTCTCCCCGCGAGATCACAACGAGCAGGTAAGATCATATTTATATTTAATTTTAAATTAAATTTATTTTTTTTTTAATTTTTTAATTTTTTTTTAATTTATTTTTTTTAATTAATTATTTATTATTATTTATTTCTTTTTTTATATTATTATCTTTATATATATATTTATATATACTTTTCTTATTTCAAATTCGATTTTTTTTATATCATTCATTTTTTTTTTGGTTCGTCCCTTTCGCCAATTTCTCTTCTTACCCTAATCCCAAAACTCTCATTCTTATTTCCATCCTCCGTATAATCATAACGAATAGATAGCTTCAAATTTAAATTTAAATTTAATTTATTATTATTATTATTTATTTTTTATATGTTTATTTATATATATAATTTTTTTTATATGTTTATTTATAAATATATATTCTTAATTTCAAATTCAAATTTTTTTTTTATATCGCGCCGTCCTCATCTTCAAAAAATTCTGACCCCCGTATCATAACCTCCTGACTAAGAAGAAAAGCATAAGATTTAATTAACTTTTAATTAATTTTAATATATTTTTTTAATTAATTTTTTTAATATATATTTTTTTATTAACTTAATTTATTTATTATTAATTTATTTATTTTATTTTATTTTTAAAAATCTAATCTGTCTCGGGATATGTGTTTGGCTATCCTAAGATTTGAGATTGTCTCGAGATAGGTGTTCTCAGGGGTAATCTTGTAATTTGCCTTTATGCCTCGAGTATGTTCTCAAGGGCAATCTTATAATTTTCATTTTTTTCTCTCGAGATATGTTCTCAAGGGGAATTTTGTAATTTTGCATTTATGCCTCGAGATATGTTCTCAAGGATATATTTTTTTTTTTGTATTTTTACATTTATGCCTCGAGATATGTTCTCAAAGGTAATTTTGTAATTTGGTATTTTTGCATTGAGATATGTTCTCAAGGGTAATTTTGTGATTTAAATGTTTTAGATTGTCTCGAGATCTGTGCTCTCAGACGATCTTGCGATTTAAATATTTTAGATCGCCTCGAGATCTGTACTCTCAGTTGATCTTGTGATTTGGATATTTTAGATCACCTTGAGATCTGTGCTTTAGGCTGATCTTGTGATTTGAATATTTTATATCATCTCGAGATCTGTGCTCTCAACTGATCTTGTGATTTAAATATTTTAGATCGCCTCGAGATCTGTGCTTTCGGCTGATCTTCAGATTCTAATTTTTTTTAAATTATCTCAAAAATGTCTTCTGGATTTATCTAGAATATATCCAAATATAATGAAATTTATTTATTTTAGCCATATGTTGTCCCAATTCGATTATAATTTTATTGTATGTAATTAAAATTTTTTATTCGATTTGAATCAGGACATGCAATTTTTTTTTACATAAACACCCCCGTATTCTCTAAATTCGGGGAGACTCTTTTACCGAAGAACCTAGGGCGGCCTGATTTTTGGAGATCTGAGCGGCTGTAGATGGAGTTTCTTCTATATTCTAACAGATTCCGATGGATTTCTTAAGAGTACGTCAACAAGCATCTTCTAAGAAGATTACGCTTGATAGCCTTCTTCAAAGATCATTATTAGAGAGGTGTAAGTGACACACATTATCTAGACAATCTTGGGATCCTCCAATCCCCAACCTTCTGAGAACTATTAGAGAGAGTTAGTCTAGGGATACATTAAAAGCTTATTTATTCTTTATTTGGTCTTGTGGCTCTCTTGTGTTTTGATGCTTTGCTTGTTATGATCCATAAAAACCTAATTCAAGGGGAATTGTATGTTTAAGTCCCTCGATTATTATTTATGAATATTGATTGAATAATACAAATTGTTCTAGTTTTTGTATTGTGTGTTCTTAATTGCTTATCATTGTTGATGTGGATGAGGAGGATATGCCCCCATGTTGATGACACTCATGGCATAATAAATCTATGTATGTTCAAAGAGGTTACTCATAGCTAGGTTTTCGGATTAGGGATTGATTTCCTCTTAGGCTTAGAGTTTGATTGGTCTTTTCTTGTGGGATTCCCGCACTTAAGGCAAACATAAGAGGCTGGGGTGGAAGAGATTCCATCTTAAGTTCCTAATGATTTAGATCTAGTTGCCATGGCTTATTGGGACTAGTAGGCCTTTGAATTCCCCCGGTTCGATCCTAGAACAGATTGACACTTAATGCCTATCATAATTAATAATCAAGATAACTATAGTACATACTCCCAACTTCTTCTAAGTGTGCTTAATGACGTCTCTGATTGTATTGTTTAATAGTGTTGTATAAGTAAACTAAAGAAAGAGCATAAACAATTAGGCTATTGAGTAAGTGAAAAGGAAGCAATAGGAGACTCTCATTTTTGCTGGGGAAATATAACCCTCGTGTTTACTTACGAGGTATTACTTGACGATCCATACACATGGGGTATAACGGACCAATTGTAGTATTAAGTGCATACTTGCATGCTCATATATTTGCATAATTTACACACCTATAACGAGTTCATCAAGCATCTCGCCTAACTCATCTGGTATCTCTACTTTCTGATTTTTCTTGACTACTACCAAGGTAACCACTTATGTACGCTCCCCTCGCTTCAGCCCATGCTTTAGCAGCATTGTAGATAGGATGGACTCCTTGACCTTCTCCTCTTGTACACTCCAGCCTTAAAATTATGGTGGGCTTCCTCTGTGATTATCACCTCACCTAGACACCCAGATGAGTTACTATCATAGCCTTGACCATGGTGAGGAAGTCGATGTCGAGTATGAGCTCAAAATCATCAAGTGGGACCTCCAGCAGGTTGATTTGGCCACTTCCCTCACGTGCACGAGAGCTCATGGGACTCGCCCAGCTACTACTTTCGCTTGAGAGTTGATGGTCTTCATATGGCTGGAATACGCACATACGCTGAGTCCCAGCCTCATTGTGGTAGCTTCACTAATGAAGTTATAGGCGGCTCCCATGTCCACCATAGCATTGATCTCCCCGCCATTTATAGTCAGATGTATGTAGAGAAAAGGCTTGGAGTTACCTTTCACCTCCCTTATAGTTCCCAAAAGTTATAAAGGATTGATCCTTGATGGGGAGTCTAAGCTACTAGCATCGCTAGTGATGATAGTGGCGAGCTTCTCCTGCTTCGGGCAATTTCGTGCTCTATGTATCTTTTCACAAATAAGGTACACGGATGAGTTATTGCATGGCCCTCCAGCCTACTTGCCCTTAGGTCTTGGTTAGTCTTTTTTTGCTTTCCTTACATGAGGTTTCTAAAGCCAAATCCTTCACTCCTTGTCACTGAACTTCAATTTGAGCCCACTTTTACAAGCCTTTGATAAAGTTAAAGAGCTTGTTTTCCTTGGACATGTCTCAGATGTCCAACATCAAGGATTCGAAGTCTTTGATGTAATAACTTATTGTATCGGTGTGCTTCAACTTTTTCAGGGCCAACCACGTGACCCAAACCATGTTATTGAGGAGAAACTGTTTGCGCAACACCTTCATAATCTTGGCCCTAGTTGGGAAAATTGTGCGATCTGCACGGGCATCATCAGCCTGCATGGTCCTTCACCAAAGGTTAGCATCCCCCATCAAGTATATCCCCACTAATCAGACCTGCTCGAGTATGAGGACCTTTGCGGCCTTAAAGTATTGGTCGATATCCCATAGAAAGTTTTGAAGGGTCTTGGAGCTCTGAGCATTGTCAAAAGGGATGGCTCCAGGACCTTAACGCAAGGGCTTGCCTCCTACATGCAAGGATAGACACACCCTATGTCTTGGAGGAAACTAACTTCACTGGAGAGGGCTTGCATCTCAGGAGTTAAGAGTTCCAGGGTGTGGCTAAGCTCAAGGATACGACCAAAGAGATTTTCATACCTTCGGCAAAGGGGTATGGGTTGAATCTCTTCTAAGTATGAGCCAATGACATCATTGAGCCGCCTAATGGACCCCTGGATCCTTGCCATCTATTCCTCAAGGCGATCGAGTCTGTCTTTTATTTGCCCCACCATCTTGGTTCCTTTTTTAAAAAGCTTCAAGCTTTGATACCAACTCCCATGGCTGTATTCTCATCACACGGCTCATGCAGCACTTGCCCAAGACAAGTCAACCTCAAAAAGGTTATCCCAAGGAAAAACTAAGTAAGAAAGCAAGATGAGGTAAGGGAGACCAGAGATAAGGGAGAAAAATCTAACTCTCTATTGAGTTTGAAAGGATGACTTTACAGCCAAGCCTTAAGGCATGCAAATCATCCTCCCTCTCCAAGGGGCCAAGGACTATCCATATAAGGAGCCCAAAAAATGGTGAAGTCCCAAAGCCCTCCCATGCCCCTACCAGCAGCATGGAAGAAGTGTTCAGAGTCATCTTTATGCATGCTAGGCTGTACAATACCATCTTAGCACCTGCTAGCTTGTATAGTGCCATCGCGGTGCATGGGCGGGCAGTCTGTCCAACCTGCTCTAACACTGGGCCATGCTACTATGTGACTTGGTCTAGAGATCGATAGCCTGCCAATGCTTGCTTAGTTTATCTCGGTCACACTCGGCTAAGGCAGGATTTCCCTCGCCACCTCAATTATGGATGTTTGGCTAGCCTAGCCAAGGCAAGTTTCCTCGGTTGCCTCAGTTACGGTTAATTGGTTGGCTTGGCCAAGGCAAGTATTTCTTGGCCATCTCGGTGAACTTGCCTTTCTCTATGCCTTAGAATATTTTTTTTGGCCTTCCACGGCCTTGCCTTGCCCGATCGCACCATAGACACTTGGTCACAATGCACAGCCCATGCCTGCGCGCCCTGGATCATGACCCTAGGTCCTGGTCGTGTGAGACTCCACTCCTACTCTTGACCAGACACTGGCCAACCATACAATCTGTTTGCTTTGTCTTCATGTGATTACCTTGCCCATGACCATCCCTCGGCTAAGTGACCCGGCTATGCCTATGCCAAGAGCTGGCATCGCATGACCCTGTCACAATTATCTCATTTTTATATTACAACTCTTTACTTGGAGGGATGACTACGGGTGTACCACTCGTGATCATCTTTACGTCCTTCTCAAAGGCAAAGAACAAGTGCCTAATGATGTTGTGGACATGCTTGTTCTCATGGCGCGTGATTTGTTGTTCATCAACCTCATTGTCTACTCGAAGTGTACAACCATCACGCAATGGCTTACCCTTGCAAACATAGAAGATATAGTTTATCATAGATCAAGCTCTTAATATGGTGGTGGATGGGATATTTGGCTTCGATCGCTCTGTAATTGATGAGTGTATAACATGCATGTATTTTATATCACTTTGTACACTCATTTGGCATGAATTAGAGTCATATTGTGGAATTCGATGCTTAAGTGTGTTTCATATTCTCAAGCTTAGGACAACATTTCAAGAGAGAGAGAGAGATAGAGAGAGAGAGAGAGAGAGAGAGAGCCAAAAGAAGCATTTTAGACCTCAAACAATGAAGTTGAAGCTCTCTTGTCATCATTTGAGCAAGGATAAGGCAAACTAGGTGGCTTATGGGCAGCTTAGGCCAACTTTATGACCGTAAGTCAATTCTAGAGGATCTTGCGGGCATGCTTATGCCCATAAGAGGGATTCAGAGCTAATTTAGAGGACCTTATGGGCAAGGCTTACCCCCATAAGGACCATCCAGAGGAGCTTACGACTACAGCTTACCCTTGTAAATGCGGTGGTAGTAAGAAGCATAATAGTATATCTTATGGTCCATCGCTTACGGTCGTATGTTGGACCATAACACAAACAAAAGACCTTACGGATGTAACTTATGGTCGTAAGTGTTTCCATAAGGTTCACGACTATCTTCTCCAGCCCCATTACAACCACGTTCTTATACCTATAAGTAATCGAGTATAAATAGAACTTATGAGGATTTTTAGGGCATTCAATTTTTTTTCTTTTGGGCGTTTCTTGGAGGTGAAGTTTGGGAAGATAAGAGAGGAATCTACAGCAGTTGAGTGGTGATTTCAAGGGGATTCAGATTAACATTCAAGGGGATTGAAGATTGTAGCCGTAGAGCTCACCTTGGCGGCGTATGTGGAAGCTTTCCTAGGGCTTTTCTGGTGATCTTTCATTGATACAATTGAGAAAGGAGTTCTCATGGCTTTTATGTTTTCTCCTATTATTTGTATCTTGAATGCTTGCCCACCATTAATTGAGGGCTAATTTGTAGATGTTTGGACATATTTGAACTCTAGGGTTTATTTCTTTGACATTGGTTGTTAGATCTTTGATGCTTTAGTTGTTTTCTTAATTGTAATTACTTCTATTTGACTCTAATTGCGTATTTGAAAGCTTGGTTGCTAAAGAGGTGAAAGCCTTAGCTATCATGTTTGATGTGCTACGTGATGAGAAGAAATTCCCACCTAGTATAGACATGCCGTAATTCGAGAGGATAGTGAGTATACCTCTGGTTAGGATACTTTGGAGACTTCGTCTCCTATAATCCTTCTAAGTAAGTTGATGATAATCTCCATACTTTTTGCAATCATGTGGAGTGGATTTTAGGAGAAATCACATCTCTACTTTGTATTCGGATTGGGGATAATCTCTCTCTACAGGGGAGATTATCTACTTAAGAGATTGTTATTAGCTTATAGTAAGGTTTCATAGAGTGTTAATGTGATTGTGTGGATATCTATATCAGCTTTGCACCTATTCAGTTATTCTTCATATGAAAAATCAGAGTTTAGTATAATTATGAAAATCTTTCGGTTTAAATAGGATTGAATGGATAAGCAGCCTTTATCATGCACTTTATAACCCTAGAGGGATGTTATGCCCGTACATCACTTTCTTCTTTGACTTCTCTAATATTTATTTTTTCATATTTTCTTATCTTTCCTTGCTTTTGATCACACACACAACATTCGATCACTTAGGCTATTTTTCGGGTTTAGGGTTACTACTAGTATTCACTTTTTTTCCTGTGGGCCGATACTCTACTTTTACACACAATTTATTATGCGATCAACATGCACACTTGCATCCATATTAGCAATCATTATGATGCCCATCGTACTCAACTACTATTATCATTTCCTCATCCTAAATAAAGGCCAAAAGACATCCACTAGTCCCTCTAGTCATACACATATAACGCCAATGTGAGAAACATGGTATGTATCCCCTGTAGAGTAATAAGATTGGCAATCTTATTACCTATGTACTAATGGGAAATCATGTTATTGTAGAGGACTTTCTTTCAAATATGCTTGGAAATCGAGGCTGAATAGAATCGGCTCAAAGATCTTCCATTGGAGTATGACCATTCTTGCATACAATAGAACTACCCTCCATTGACTGTTATGTTTCATGATGTGTTACCCGGAGCAGATTCTAAAAGGAGAGAAGTTAAACATAGCACAAGCAGATGTACCATACCTGCGGCTTCACTATATCGCCCATCAATCATGAAGACCGTTGGAATTGAGGATGGCGCTACCAATAATGATGACTAGAACAACATAGCAGATTGATATTAGTTAAGATACTATGTACTAGACGATTGTAACCTAACTTTAAAAAATTTGAAATAATGTTATAATAACATATGAATGTATGGCAATAAATCCATTTTCAAAACCAATTCATGTTATTTTAACTGACAGATTTATTATACATAGCTAACACATAAATTGTATAGATGCATTCCATATTGTGCAATGATAAATATATATATATATATATATTAAATAGTAGCAATTAATAATACACATATACCAAAAAAATTGCATAGTAATATCTTATATTACACACGATAAGGAAATAATAAATAGGGCAATGCATAATGCAGCGTAAAGAAACATAATACCTAAGACCGTAGAATATATGTCTTAATAATCTATGATTGCATCATAGGAGCAGCGGCTATGGCCAATTTGATGACATCTACTGCAATGCAACTCGAGAAAATTATACGCATGTTATTCAATCCTCTTCCTTCTCAGACATGTAAGCCTTGTCCTTATAACTGGCTGTTGGATGTAGAAATTGCAATTATCATTAGTTGGCTTGTTGTAGTCAGCGATGGGGTATAAGGGTTTAGTGTATGCATTGTTATACGAGTTGATAGTGATGATGCACATTCATGTTCACCTGCATGATAGTTGCACATGTATGCTTGCATTGGAGATGATACACTTCCCATCTACTCCATGAGCACTTCCTTATGCATATTGATAGTATTGTTGTTCTCATCTAGCACTTCATAATTGTCACTATCAGATTGGCTCACCCACAATGAGCTGCTATTTTGTACAAATTCTTCAACTTTTTTATGTATCTTAGGATAGAGATGTGTTTCCCATATGTGGGATTGTTCACATCTGTCGGTGAACATTTTCAGAGTTTAAACCTACAGATCAGTATTTAAAATGTTATTTTATCAAAAACTACATGCGAGCTACTTTTATTACATGGAAACAGACTAAGATAATGTACACCACTGATAATATACATGTCACAAAAGTAAGACACAAAATCATTATAATACACATAATAGTGAAACAATACACATGATTGTAACTTGATCATGTCGACTATGCTCATCACTTGAAGATGATACGCCTCTATAATCTAAGCATTAAATGACTCTACTATATTGGAGTACATTTCGCACCAATGCACACCCTTAAACAAAGAGTTTGGCCAATGGTCGACATTAAACATTTGAATTAACCAATGACACCGCAATAGATGTAGATGCAAGTTCACTAACTACGGTATTGTACTCTTTGGCGGTGCATGCAAACATGATCCTGATAATTATGGCCCAACACTTTTCTCTCAAGGCCTTACCAAGCCTATCGTTTACCCTCATGAAGTTTGCCTTTAAATGTTGCAGGTAAAAACCATGTGCAGTGGATGGGAAGACTTTTGCAATGGAGTTCACAAGACCTTACCTGTCTAATGTAAAAGTGGTAAGCTTGTCATAATCATCTTCTACATACAAGACCTCCCCGAGCATGGCAAGAAACCACATCCATTTTTCATCACTTTCGTTACTAACGATGGTGAACGCTACATGGAAGAGACCCTCATTGCCATCTTTGCCTATGGTGCCTAGCAAGATACCCCCGTACTTGCCCAATAAGTGGATCCCATCGATAAAAAGTATGTCTTGCACTCCTTGAAAAACACCATATAGGCCAAGAAAGAAAAAAAACCACGTTTGAACCTTCCCTCCATCATTCTCAACACTCACTACACTGCTGGGGTTCGACTCTACCACCTTCTAGGTGTACTAGAGCAAGAAGTCATAGCTGGTTACTTCATTTCCATGTGTATGATGGTCCTCATAACCTTTTTTCCCATTTAAGAATACTTATATGGCAGTCGAACACCATGTTCCCTCAAAATATCCTTATGTATATCGATAATTATGTACAAGGACAACTTTTTCAGCTTTTGGGCCACACGACTTAATATCTATTTTTTGCTATCCTTTGAATGTGATGTTGTAGCGATACCTCTGCCATAAATGTGTGTGGATTGCATTGCCTTCACTCGAAACATGCCTTCTCTTGATGGGTGCAAACACCACTGGCAACCTTGCATAGAGCATTGAATAATTACCCGTTGTTTATCATTTTGGATGAAGGTAAAGTTAAAATTTTTCCAAATGGTGAAGTTGTGAAGAGAATCTTTTAAGTGCTCGGCAATTTGAAATCAATGACCTAGTTTGATCAGAGAACCTTCAGATTATTGAGATGAACCAATAATGCTTAGGGCCCTGGTAAAATGGTGTTGGAACGGAAACATCTCCATGATGGCAACCATTCTTTCCGAAAATGTCTCTTTGCGTTGTTATACCAAATAAAGACATATGGAACAATTTGTAATACATGGTAATAAGGTACATTGCATGGAAATCACTAATAAATGAAAACAAATTATAATACACGGAACCAATAAATAATGCATAGTAAGATCGAGTAATATACAAGGAAAATTTATAGTATGCAAAAATGGAAAACTCAATTGTTTACGCTGGAAGACCATCGAATGTCCCGCTCATGTTGTCCAAGAGGAGGTCCATAGTATTCTTGTTGAACATGTGGTGTATGTGGCACATGCGTTGAAAGTCCTCTTTTGACACAATGGGACAGATCGTTTTGTAGCTGTCTGGCGTGAAAAACTTTACTCTAACAAGGGACATCTAGGGCCCAACGCTCGTATGCCTCATCAAGCACTGTTTCTTAAGAACTCAACACAGTAAACTACAGGATACATTCTTCCCCCTTGTATTTTGTAACAACGAAGAAGGTCTCCATTAAGGGGTACACATAAACAACTCCATGATCTTTGCAAAACATTCGTGGGCATGAGACACATATAAGAACATAACACACTGACAACTTCTCCAATAGTGGAAACTCCTTCACACTACTCCCCAAAGGATGAGACGAATAAGAGATTGGAGTAGATTTTTATCATTGCTTTATCATGAAGAGGAATGAAGAGAGGGAAAAGCTTACTTCTAAATCAAGATAACAAGTCCAACAAAACCAAAAGAATATGGCAAAAGGCTACTAAGAAGGTCCTGTCAATATTATATTAAAGCTGTACAACATCATTTAATGCTAGATGTGACAAGGAGGGAAACATTTATTCTTTCATCTCACAAGGGTATTTTAGGTATTACACAAGAATGGAGATAACATAGTTAGTAAAGAGAACTTGACAGGAAAATTCGGGGATTGTTTGGAATATTGGAATGCTAGAGGGGTTGTCTGGGAAATTCGGATACCTTAAGAGACTTTTAGATAATTTTTACTTTATCATACTAGTATAAATACTAAAAATACTTGATAAAGAATAGATTACATAATTAACATATGTAGGTATAAAGTTAGTTCAAATATTAATTTTTTATAATTTTATATTTAATTTTAAATATATATTAAATTATTATAAAGTGAATTTTAAAAATAATTGGTAGTCACATTTATAGCGTATTTTTTTTGGCTAAATTATTGTAAATTGATGTGATTCATGCATTTAATTTCAAATAAATCATTCAAGAACCCATTAATATTTTCATTTCTAAAGTTAATAAAAAAATGATGAATAAAAGAGTTATGCTAATGCCCAATCGTCTTTGGCTCTTGGTAGGGGTGGCAGGTAGTGTAAACATGTCTAATCGTGTCGTGCCAAGATAGGAATATAACACCGAAATACTAGACACAACACGACATGATGATTAAATGTATTTGACTTCCTAAACACATATACGACCCATACATGAAGCGTGTAACACGATTGACCCACTTAACCCACTTAATTTGTGATTGGGCCATGTAACATGACACAACCGACTTCGCATGCTTATAATTGGGTCATGTAATATGACACAATCCATTTAACTTGCTTGTACACAAAATCCATGAATCAACGATGGCAACAAACTTGAATTAAATCCAAAATATATTAGTTCAAAATCTAACAAACATATATTAATACTTAGATACTTAAGTCCAACATACATAAGTATTTAAATATCTTAAATCCAACATACATCAAACAAGACATTAAAACAAAAACAGTATGTAAACAATCCTTGCACATCAGTTATATCATAACATTTACAATAATTATTAGAGCAACAATGCAACACAAGTGTTTTTAATACAACCAAAATACAAATCAAGTTTTGATAGAATTTGATGATGAAAGGTCCCTTCCCTTTTCATCTATGCCATTGATAGTGAGATCCATGATATTGTTTGTAAGTTCTTCAAACTCTTCAGTTGGAACTGCATTAAAACATGATAAAACAAGAATGTTATATATACTACCAAAACAAAAATGTTAACTATAACAACAAATTGAAAACAAAATTTAAAAACTTAAATATTTCAACAAAAATAAGCAACAAACCTTCAACAATATAAAGCATAACATAATTTTTTTTAATAAAAGATACAACTTATTAATTTATCTTAATCTCCATATAACCAATCTCTAGTACAAATTAATGCTTCTACAATATCAAGCTTCAAGGAACTCCTATATTGACCAAGAACTCTCCCTTCAATACTGAAGCCACTTTTGGATGCAATAGTGGAGATGAGAATTGATAGGAAGAAAAACAACTTTTTGCTATGACCAGTTACCGTCACAAAAACTTAAATGTCGTCACAAAATATTTTTTGACGGCATATGGTCGTTGCATGTCGTCGTATCTGCTTCCATCGCAAAAAAATAGTTTTTGCAACCAACCGTCGCAACAAACTAGTTATTGCGACAACAAAGTGCCCTAGCATAAAATTAAAAATCTAGTCACAAAAACATTAAAAATGCAACGAATTAAGACGGCGAAATGTTTTTTTCAATAGTTACTAGTCATCGCAATTGGTGTTATTTGCGACAATATATTGTCCATCACAAAAAATATTATTTGCAACGACATGTTGTTTATCGTAAAAGGTAAAGGTATTATTTGCGGTGACACATTGTTTGTCCCAAAAGGTATTATTAGCAAATACGTGTTATTTGCGACCAATCGATATTGGCCGCAAATGAATATTTTTGCTATGAATTGGTGTCAATTGCAAATAAATCTTATTGTGACCAAGTCGTCACAAATGCTATATGGAAAAATGGGTAGCATACACCTCATTAATTAGAATCCTATATTACAATATAATTTAAATTACATAACAACAAGCTTACACATAACAAACTCATTTACCACAACATTGACTCAATTTAACATATGAACCCAATAGTAGGTTAACATCAATTCATGTCTAACAAAATTAAGGATTATAAGCTTCTATAAAACAATGACATAATAAAATTTCAAAACATGAAACTAAATAAGTGTACGAAATTAAGTGTTATAGACTTTTACAAACATTAACTCATTAACAGTTTGAAAAATGAAATTCAATAAGAGTTGAAAACATTCAAACCATTTAAATCTTCAATCATCGTCATCATCGTCATTTCACCACTATCTTCATTTTCATTGTCATCATCATCTTTCTCGGAATCTTCCTCCAAGCTATTCTCATTGTTATCTTTTTTATTAGCATTGCCATGAGGGGCATCTCTTATATTTTCTTGAGAATTAGCTATCACATCTTTAAGGTTATTATCACCTCCCTATACACAAACATAATACATGAAAACAAGTTATAAATCATTACTACACTATTAAAAGAAAAAATTTGCATTAAAGCAAAAGATGTATATAGATTTGGTATGGCTATTAAATAATATTAGTGATGAGATAGTTAACTATATGATTTTGTATATACTATAAACTTCATAGTATTAAAGGAAAATGAATAAGATAACATAAGTGGAAAAAGAATGGGTGATTATAAATTAAAATAATATAAAGACATACTGTACATTAGCAACAATCTAAAAATCACATAACATAATAATTAAACAACATTAAATAATATTATTTTACCTATGTAGCTAATTATATATTAGATAATCCCAAACTTTGCAATACTGCTTGAACCATGATGAGTACTTGTTGTTGCAATCTATCAATTATAGACTCCATTTGTTTGAAACGGTCCTCCCATTCTTTTTCCTTCATCTCTTGAAATTTTTTTTTGCATCATTTGCTACATGTTTGAGAGGAACCACTACCATACACATCTTTTCCTTGAATACACATAACTAATCCAAGAACAAGACCATGGTTAGGTTCTCCTGTAATATCACGATATATTTCCCATTCATTTACCATTGAACCCTCAGATATTGCAATTGACTTAATATTATCCATTTGATCATGACATTAAAAAATAATTATAAATATTCATTACAATTGTAAGAGTTAAATGATAAAAAATAACATTTATACCTATAGATCATTTGCTTTCTTAGTAGCCCAACTTTAGTTCTTGAGGGGGCATGGAACCTGTAGGGGTTGCAGATGTCCACTTCTAGATAGAGACATACTTATATTCATTTAATTGACAGTCCATAAACATAGATATAGATACATATGGTTTACGATTTATTGTTAATATTTCAGAGAATTGTTCACATGTTGTGGATAATGGATTATTGTTAGAGAATATAGATGAATTGCAACAAAATAAAAATTAATGATTATTATGATTGGGTTGCATCCACATAAATTTTGATAAAATAAATTTGATGCAAGTCCTAATCCACATATAAAAATTAAAAATCATAGCATAATTCCGAACCCACAAAAAAAAAGGTCTTATTCCTGAGTAGGCTTATATCATCACCAACATTAGTAGTAAACTTATTCAGGAAGTATAGTCCCCTCTTAATCACATACTACTTGGAAAAATGACTTAAAAAAAGACATTGAACCAGCATTAAGCATGAAAGAAAAAGTGCTATCGTTATCTTTAAAGAACCAAGGAGGAGAATATAATGATCATTCAGGAAAAAAAATTCTACTTTAAATACCATCCGTTCATCTTTCAGAATATAACATATAAGTTATAACAAGCAAGAAAGCACAAAAAATTTTGCCTTCCCAGTCAAGGCTTTAAACAAGTGATGACTACAAATGTATCTTGTGAGTAAGATAGTCAAAAAGAGATGTTTACCTTCCCAGTTAAGGCTTTATAACCTAAATAGTCATAACTGCAAAAGAGTTTTAGAAGTTATTTATTAATTTTGAGATACACAAGAATCCAATTATTGTTATTTTTTTTCAGAAATTGAGCATAAAGAAATAGGATCATGACATGATCTAGGTGTCATGACTTGGACCCACACACAAAAAAAAATAGAAGAAAAGAACAACATGACATTTCATACAGACCAAACATGACATCAAATCAAAGTCGGCCAACAAGATAAACAAAGTATGTGTTTCATAAGAGTAAATCCTTTTGAAAGAATAGGAATAGGAAAACTAGCAAGAACAAAGCAACCAGAATAATAGACAATAAACATGACAGTAAAGAAAAAGTTGATAAAAATAAAAATAAAAGTATCAAGTTTGTACAAAGAAAATCCACTAAACCAAACAGAAATAAGAAAACTAGCAAGCACAAAAAGCATGTGCACAAGTGAACATATATGAAGTTAAATATAAAGACATGCCATCTGATTATGTTAATCCACTAATACATCACATCTCATCAATGAACATATATGAAGTTAAATTTAACGTAATTTGTTCTAACAAATTATGTATTGGTTTAGTATGTGCACAAGTGATATTGAAAATGATAGCACAAAAGTTCATACAAATAGTTTAGAATGTAATATAACAACTAAAAGCAAACTGAAAGTAGGAAGTATTGAAACTAAAATGTAAAAACAATCTTATTAAGGGAAAGAGGGGACTGTAGAAAACTAGCATATTGTTGATAACTCCAGCTCAAATGTGAATCCAAAAATATCATATGTGTGCTTGATAAACTCTAGAACATTCTTGATCTCTACTTTGACCTATTAAAATATGAGAATCAATTTCCCAAAGATGAGAATATGCTTCATTCATATATAAGAAAAATATGAGAAACAAACAGCAAAAGGTGACTAGAAAGCATTCCTCTAGATGCATAAATATATGGGACTACTGTAATGTCATCACAACGAAGACAACATGTAAGTAATGTCACAGGCATATTGTTTAAACATAAAAGTATTCCTAACGAGTATCATCCCAAAAGACCTAGCAAGACAAGATAAGTAAAGATTAATTTAGCTAGTTATCTCCTTATTTCACTTTTCTTCAACCAAAAACAAGAAAAAGAAAGACCTTCACTCCAAACAAACCCTCAAATCAAGTTTTGAAGTACCAATTTCTTTTGATAATTTCTATCAAACAAAATCAAGGAACAACACAATCCTTCAACAAATGCTCATTAGAAATAATAAAGAAAACCATACACACCTATAAGAATTTGTTCCAATTCAGCTTCTAATTCACTAAGGTAATATTTTAGCTTGCCAAGCTTCTCTGCACTAACAACCAAACCATAAACAAAAGAATTTCAAGTCATATAGAAGCTAGGTACTAATCGAATGAATGAAATACATCAAAGAATCAGTTCAAAACAACAAAACCACCACAAAATAATGGAAATAAAACAATCAAAAAGAAAACCCTAGACATTGGGAGAAGAGACAAGTATTATATTGGTGATTTAGGGTTTGGGAGATGGTAGAGTGGACAGAGAGAAGGGAGTGGTTGAAGGAATCAATGGCGAGACCAGCGCCATCGGTTGAAGGATCAGAGCTTGGAGACGAAGAACGGAGCTGAAGACGTGATGGAACAGAGCTTGAATAGAGCTTGGAGAACAGAGTTGAAGAAAAGGAAGACAAATTCCTCCTGATTAGAGCTTCTTCCAAATCTTATGAAAAGGAGCTTCTTTCTCAGGGTTTACTATCAAATATTTTTAAAGAGTAATATTAATAGAGCATGTGCAAAACATGTGGCTTCTTTTCGTTGGGAGTATTTGATTTATTTTTTATTATAAAAAAAATCAATTAATCATGAATTAGATGACCATGATTCTTGTTTATTTATTTAAATCTGTATTCAAGGTATCCAACACTGTGACTTTATTTCTTTTGTATAGAAACCTAAAAAGAAATTCACATTAAAAAAAATAATGAGTTGTTAGTTATTTTTTTATGCTAATGAAATGTAGCATAGTTTACTAATGGAATGTGCGATTTAACAGTGTTTGTACGCAAAACACACTAGATCCTTGTGCTTTGATGATTCATACTTACATAAACTATGTATAAATGTAAATATAATTTTGTATTGTTGAAAGTAAGAGTTAGCCCATGCAACTCTTTCAATTTCTCAATAATAATAATAATAATAATAATAATAATAATAATAATAATAATAATTTATCATATCCATAATTTTTATAATAATTACTTTTTAAATTACAAATAAATTAAAATAATAAAATTGTATTTATTTTACAAACATATGTGAAGACCAATAGGTTGCTCTTTCCCTTGCGAAGGAGGTGAGCGCCCTTGGGAGGCACTAGTGAAGGGAAATACATCCCCTCCATATCTATCTTCCTTTTCTTCAAACCTTAGACAATGTTCGTTGTGAAATCAACAGCTATGAAATCAATGGCTATAAAAAAAAAATCATATTATTGATGGGGATTATTTTGTTTTTTGTTTTTTTTGTTTTTTTTTAAATATATTTTAAAATTTTATTTTAGAAATAACCAAACTAATAAAAGAGAGTGTCTTGCATGCATAGATAGATACAAAAATTTAATAAATATATTTTTTAAATTATATAAAATATATAATATTCCCTAAGTAAAATTAAAATTAATTTTTTTATGTCTTTAACAAATCAACTATTTATTTTATCTTAGATTTTTTATTACACCATCAATCATAAATTAAATTAAACTAATTCATTAAATAATTATTTCCATTAATAGTCAAATATCTAATTTGATATTTATCATGAAAACAAGTATTTTTCTATATTATAATGTTTATTACCTTATTTATAAAGCAAATTCAAATTATAAAAATAAAATTCAATTCTCAATATTTATTAAGTAATATTTAAAATATTAATTAATAGAAATAAATTCATTTTTCACTTATATGTCCCTAACAAAAAAAAAAACTAAAAAACTAATTAATTTATATTTAAATAACATTTGCGAGTAGATTTTTAAGCATGAAGTATTTGCAACAAAATGCAATTTGATTGTGAAAGTCCATAATTTTTCACACAAGCTTGAACTTTTTACGGTGACAAATGTTTTAGCAGCAAACACTTATAGTTTTGTGATAAAAGTATATATTGGTCACAAAAGTTCTTAGTGTTTGTAACGAGTATTTGTGTTGGTAGCAAACAATTATAGTTTTTGAGACATTATTTGGATTGGTCGCAAAAGCTAATAGTTTTTGCGACGAGTGCATTTCATTATTGCAAAAGCTAATCATTTTTTGCGACAGAGTGCATCTGGTTGTTGATAAGTGCTAGAAAGTTCATAATTTCCATATCATTTACACTACATTCAGCATGAAATTTGCCATGTTTAGCACCTAACTAGTACAAAATATCATTCTTTCATTCACCATTGCCTTTATTTCTATTTTAAGTAAAAAGAAGTGAAGTCGGGGGTGTTTTGAAGCAAAATATGCTAAGTTGCTGAATCAGGGCTTCACCATGGATTACAACGGACGTGGTGACATATCACCACAGCCGTTGTCTACACTCACTACTGTTGTTATCAAGCAGTGGCAGCATGGAACTACTGGAAGCAACACATAATCCGTAACGGCCTCACAACAGCCGTTGTGAAAACCCATCACACTCGTGATCTTGCCACACAATGCCCAGAGAGTCGTGCTAGGATGTGACTTTGAGCTTAAGTAATAGCTTACTCATCATGGGCATCACCAAGCCTATGGTGAGGTCATGACAGACTCAATTCTATAAATACCCTAATTTTCTCTGAATTTGAGGAGATTCTTTTGCCTAATAAGGTAGGGCAACCGGAATTCTGGAGATTTGAGTGGCTGGAGACGATTTTCAAGCCTATTTCAGTAGATTCCAGTGAGTTTCTCAAGGGTAATTCAACGATCATCATTAGAGGAGGACGCGTGAAGAGATTCAGTGCAGTCTTATCAATCTTGGGATCCTCTCACCCTCAACCTTTGGAGACTTATTGGAGGAAGTTAGTTTATGAATTATTTAAATACATATTTATTCTTTGGTCTTATGGCTCTCTCTTGATTTAATTCCTTATTTTATGATCCATAAGAACCCAATTCAAGGGAAATTGTATGTCTAGGTCCCTCAATTATTATTTATGAATTTTGATTGTTTAATTCAATAAATCTTTCTAGTTTATGAGATTCATTGTATGTTCCTTGATTGATATGCTCGTTAATGTGGATGAGGAAGATATGCCCCTATATTAAGAACACACATGTCATGATAGATCTATGTATGCGCTAAGAAATTAGACATAGCTAGGTTTTTGAATTAGGGATTGATTGCTTCTTAGGCTTAGGGTTTGATTTGTCCCTTCTAGAGGAGTTCTTGTACTTAACGAAAACATAGGAGGCTGGGGAAGAAAGAGATTTCACCTTAAGTTCCTAGTGATTTAGACCTAGTTGCTAAGAAATTGGGACTAGTAGGCCTTCAATTTCCCCGGTCAAATTCTAGAATACGATTGTCTAGAAAGATTATTGTTCTTAATGATTCTCCAATTGTTCTTAATGATTCTCCAATTGTATTGTATAATAAATTGTTCTTAATCAAGATAAGTATCATACAACCACCCAAGCTCTTTCCAATTGTTCTTAATGATTCTCCAATTGTATTGTATAATAAATTGTAGAAGTAGGATAAAAAAACAACGTAAACGTTGAGGCTATTGATTAAGTGAAAATGAAGTAATAAGAGCCTCTCGTCATTCCTGGGGAATACAATCCTCATTTTCACCCACGAGGTATTACTTGACTACCCATACACTTGTGGTATTTACGAACTTACTTTGATATTATTTGCATATTTAACTTTACACACATTACACATCCGTCAATTGTTGCAAAAGCTAATAGTTTTTGCGATGGGACATTTTTTTGTCTCAAAAGCCCATGATTTTTGTGATGAGTACATTTGATTGTCTCAAAAGCTATTAGTTTTTACGACTAGCGCATTTGATTGTCACAAAAGCTAATTTTTTTGAACGAGTGCATTTGGTTGCCACAAAAGCTAATAGTTTTTGAGATGGGACATTTTTTTTTTGCAAAAGCCATAGGCATTTGGTTGTTGCAAAAGCTAATAGTTTTTTCTAGAATACGATGTCGTACTCAATGCCTATTTTTGCGACTAGCGCATTTGATTATCACAAAAGCTAATCATTTTTTGCGATGAGTGCATTTAGTTATTGCAAAAGCTAATAGTTTTTATGACGGGCATTTTTTGTCGCAATAGCCCATGGTTTTAGCAACCATAGTATCTGTTTGTCACAAAAGTTTACAGTTTTTGAGACAAATATTTGGACTGATCACAAATTGTAATGGTTTTTGCAATGAGTGTATGTGTTGGTCACAAAAGATTATAGTTTTTGCGACGGGTATTTGAGTTAGTTGTGAAAGATTATTGTTTTACGATAAGGATTTTTTATGGTCACAAAAAGCTTGTTTTGTGATGGCATTTGAAGCCATCACAAAAATATTTGTCGCAAAAACATGTTTTTCTTGTAGTGTCTTGTCATTGCAACAACTTCAGGATATCTATATTGGTTAGCTTTCTAATATGTCAACACATTCAAATTTTTTTTTTTTGCTATCAATTCTAGGATCCTCCAAATAAAGCTCTAATTGTGTTTTTTTGTGGTGTAACTTCCACATACACTTTCAAATGAATCAAATTTCTACAAGAGAAAAGAAGTTATCATTAAAAAAAAAATCAACAATAGTTATATTAGAATTTAAAAAAAAAAACAAAAATCAACAATAGACATAAGTAATTTACCATTAATATATCTTTGGATGTTGAAGATTGAACAACTTCTTTATTCATGCTTGACATCTTGGCCTTCTTTGATGACATGGAAGATGATGAACTTGGAAATTGTTGGCTTGCATTTGAGTAATGCTCATAAAGAGCACATAGATCATCCTCTATTTTATAGGATTCAAAATTCCCAAGTTCCCCATATAGTTTCTTGCAGCACCACTCAACAAAATTAAACTTGTATCTTTAGTCTAAAATCATAACTATAACCAATATCTTGCTATGCTTGCTCTAATATTTTTCAAACGTTGCAAAACAATCTACTTGCCATAGCTTGCATGTAATCATAATCACTCTTCATTTCTTCTTTCAATGACAATTAAACAGTAAACACTCAAGGAAAATACAAGTTTGCAGTTAGATATTTTGTAGCTAAGCAAACACAAGTAATATCATAAAAAGCTCTTAAGAACTTGTTGGGTTTTTGAACCATCTCCCAATCATTTTTAGATAGACAATGCTTGTAGTTTGAATCACTTAATTCTAGATGCATAAAGACACGTTGATAATACAATGCACTATCAAGCATAATAAAGGTGGAATTCCATCTAGTTGGGGCATCATGCCTTAAATGTTTCTAGCTACCAAGAGAACTATAAGCTACACATTCAAGAAACTTCTATTTTCTAACTTGAGAACCCTTCACATACTTGATAGCTTCACGAATAAGCATTACTAAATCATCTATCTCCTTTAAATCTTGTTGAACAACTAGGTTTACAATGTGAGCACACTATCTAAGATGAAAATCTTCACCTAACCACAAGTCCTCCTTTTGCATACAACTAATTTTTTAACAACTCAACAAAAACATCATTTGCAGAGGCATCGTCTAAAGTAAGTGAAAAAAAATCTTCATACTAATACCCCATATAGTTAACATTGCATGATTTTTTTTGGACAAAGAAATGCTATTGTGAGGTAGTGGCATGAAACAAAAATTCAAAATTCTTTTTTTTTGTATATGTCACTCCTTATCAATAAAATATGCAGTTAAGCATATAGAGCCATATGTGGTCAATCATGACCAACAATCAGAAATCAAACTAATCCTTCATAATGTTGTCTCTAACATGGATTTGATTTTGTTGTTTTCTCACTTATACAACTTTAAACAATCATATTTGCATGTGTTTCTATTCACAAGATTAAAATTGGTTCTCAAGCATTGCAACAAATATCTAATCCCAACCCATTCTACAAAACTAAAAAGAAATCATGTATGATGACACAACCTCACAACAATTCTCTAAAATTTTCAAAGTTGAAGTTAGGATTGCTCAAAGTACCTTGAACAAAAACCAACTAGCTAGTGTCTCAGTATGCTCTCATTGGACATTTGTCCCAATGTTTTCTCATATTGCCGGTCACACTTTTACTTGGAGCAACACATTCCACACCACACAACTTGCATTTAGCTATTCTCTTTTTCCCATCACATTCAATCAAATCAAAATTTTGCCTAACTTGTGAAGTCAACCTTCTTTTCCTTATAGTTGTTTGTTGTGCTTTGTTAGTTTCGTTGTTATCCAAGTGAATGATATCATTTTCCAAATACTTCCAGTTGTGAGTCATCTACTACAGATTCCGAATTCATAACTTTTGAAAAAAATCGAAAACATATATGAAAAAGAAATAGTTATTGTTAAACCTAACGAATTGCATAAGTTAAAATGACAAAAATTGGCAAAAAGCACCTCACCATGAAACATTAAAAAAAATTAATACTTTTAAAATATAAAAAATCTAATAGAAAATATTATACTTTAAAATATGAAGATATCCAACAAAATTAATATTTCAAAATAGTAAAAAAAAAATTTAAATAATAAAAACATCAAAAATATCATATCATATACATATATATAACCTAATTAGTTTGAGACAAAACCTGGTACATCCAACTCACAGTCGATCACGTAACAACCATTGTGATAAACTCAAGGTGATGTATATCACATCTAGCTATGAGCTACTGCAAGGCTCATATAAATCTGGTATCATGTTTCAACAATAGGAGAAAGAACCACCCACAACAAATACTAAAATTTAGTTCACATGATACATAAGAATATATATATATATACATACAGAGAACTTTACACCAAAAGGATACACAGTTTTTTTATTTACAAATTTGTTGAATAGAAATACGAAATAAGAGATTTGTCATGTACATGTTTTAAATATTTTAATGGTGATAGTGGGATAAAACCCAGCTACTGCAGTGACAATCCCCATGGTCCAGCATGTAAAGAGACGGCATGGATGACCGATTGACTTGAATTTATTCAGAGGGCGTATAGAGAACCTGAATAAGGTAGTAAGTGGGTACCCTCATTGGATCTGGGATACCTAGGTCACCACATGAAAATCCTAGAGGCCAATGCCAAGAAAGATTAGAAATTACTTTCTAAGTTATAGAAATTGATCTTGGTGGGTCCTATTCTAGTTGCAGTCACAGCTGGACTAGGAATGATTTTGAGGCTAGTCCTAGTCTTGTTTTACTTATCACTATTTCCTTCACTATTATCAATGTTTTCTATTGGAATTGGAAGATTGTTAAACTAATGATAATGCAAGTACTATTCACATGTTTTACTTAAGCATTTTGAATGTTATATGAGTTTTTAACTGTATTTGGAAAGGTTAGGTCAGGGGTTTTCCTTATATGTTATGACATCTACAATGCAAACAAGGCATTCTTTGTTTGATACACAAATTCTAATCTTTATTAGGTTGTGATGAACCACTGATTGAGTAATTGTGATTACTCATTCCCTCCTCTACTTTCCCAGGTTGAGTCGTGTGTGAGACACATTAGTGCTGCGCAGTTGTGTTGCTTTCCAGACCTATTCCTAGGCCTGTTGTATTTTATGTGTCATTTGTTGTATATTGTATATGTATTATCTTTTAATGTAGACTAGATCCACTAGTTTGTAAATAAAAATACTGTGTAACCTTTTGGTGTAAAGTGCTCAATATGTGTATATATATATATTCTTCTTGTATCTTGTGAACAAAATATTCGTATTTATTGTGGGTGGTTTTTGTTCCTATTGTTGAAATATGATACAAGGTTTATATGAACCCTGTGGTAGTTCATGGCTAGATGTGATATACATCAACTTGAGTTAACCGTGGCAGTTGTAACATGGTCGACTGTGGTCGACTGTAGCTACAAATAGGATTTAGCATGGAATACAACCATTTCTTGCCAAAATTTCAAAGAGAAACAATAATTATATGATTCTCAATCCTTTGGCCATTAAAACTTTCAATTTTCCATCCAAAACGCAAGTAAATGGATCCCTATATAATGAACGTCACCTATTAATATATATCACCAAAGTTTAAATGAAATCAAAGAATGAAAAAATAAAGTCTAGCAATACTACATGAAATCCACTCAAAAAATATCTAAATGGCGTAAGCTTTCGTCTATATCAAGAACAATGAAAGAACTATAAATAAAGGAAAAGAAGAAGAAAAGAAAGAAAGCTTCTTACCTCTTAGGTTTGGCTAAACATGGCACCAAACAAACCTTTTAGCTTTTGTTCTTAATTTGGAGAAAAGTTAGAAGAAAAACATGAAGATAAGTGTGAAGAAGAGAATGAGGAAGAAGAGAAAGGCAGTGGAGTTGGCGAAGAGGCATGGATAATCTCCCACTAAAAGAGTTTTAAAATAAAATCAAGGGAAAATTACCTATTTGACATTGTTTTAAGGCAAACTTCTTTTTGGCAAGAATGAGGTATTTCCATGCCATTTTTTTTCCCTCAAAGAAAATATAAGACTTCATGCTAAAAGAATCACCTATGAGTCTCTTTAAACATGGTACAAAAATACTTAGTTTTGAATAAAATCAAAAATGAAAAATTTTAAGGTTCACGGAACTATATAACATTCCACTACAAAAAAATAGGAGCATCAGGGACAGAATATTTCCAACGGAATTTTTCTGTCAGTGAAAGTTAATATCACCAACGGATTTTGTAACGGAAATGCAACGGAATGGATTTTGGACATACGAAGACATTAGTGAAAGAATATTATATTATCACCAACGGAATATTCCGTCATTGATATATTCCGTTGGAATTCCGTTGGTGAACATTATTAATTTTTCCTAAGCTTTAAAATATTTTTTTTAATATATTTGTAATAAAATTTTGAATTATCACTAACAGAATTTGGTACTATCACCAACAGAATGTTGTATTATCATCAACGGAATTTATCACTTTTACCAACGGAATTTTGTATTATCACCAACGAAATATTTAGACTATCACCAACGGAATTTCGTATTTTCACCAACGGAATTGAGCATTTTTACCAACAGAACTGTTTATTATCACTGATGGAATTCTTAGATTATCACCAACAGAATTTAATATTATTACCAACGGAATTTTTGGGTTATTACCAACAGAATTTCGTATTATCACCAACGGAATTCTTTTATTTTCACCAACAAAATTTGTTATTATCACCCACGAAATTTAGTATTATCACCAACGGATTTTTTGGATTATTAACAACATAATATATATATATATATATATGTGTGTGTGTGTGTGTGTGTGTGAAGCAAGAGAGTCCTATTCCTAATATTCGTATTATTCTTCTTTGATCTTTCGATGTTTATGCAAATTAGATGCTTGTTCATTGCTTCAAGATTGATTAATATATATAGTATGAGTTTAATCACTTATTTAATAAATTCCTTGTTCTTTTGAAAGGCAAAAAAATAGTTCGTTTTCACTCAAGTCCAATGTCAAAATTTGGGTTGTCCATATTTATTAAAAATAATAAATAAATAAAATACATGAACATGTGTGGAAAGACATAAGAAAAATGCATATAGACTTTTCATTCATTTTAATTATAAATAAATAATATAGTTTACTACTAAATAACCGATCCGGATCTAACAATTCCCTAATCGGATCCTAGTCAAACCCGTTAACATAGTACTCCATTATCCAATATCCATAGAGAGAGACCAAGACTAACATCATCATCTCCATCACTGTGAGCCTCGCAACGATGATAAGCATTTGTTTATCGCGCCCGATCCCCAACCCCCACCACCACTCCCTCCTCTTCAAATCCTCCCCTCATTCCATTCACTTCTTTTTCCTTTTTCTCCTTCTTCTTCTTCTTCTTCTTCTTCTTCTTCTTCTTCTTCTTCTTCTTCTTCTTCTTCTTCTCTTATCGATCGATTGATTTGGGCTTTGTTCGAGAAGAGTACCAATTTCTCGCCGATTTTGGCCTCGGCCTTCGGAACCCCGATGCCTTTGTTAATGGAGTGTGGTGCGGCGCTAGCCCTTCCGTCACCTCCACCAATCTTGCCAATAATCAGGCTTGCTTTCGGTCCCTAATTTTTTTTTTCATTTCAATATGATTTTAGGGGGTCTATGTGGGTATGATTCGTTTATTGTGGTGGTTTAGGCGATTTTGGATGTGATGGAGATGTCGATGCAAGATTATGAGGATGGGATGAAGGCTTGTGAAAGAGCTTCCAAGTTATGGATGCAGGTGTTGATTATTTTGATTTGTTGTCAATCGTGGTCATTAGGCATGTTTTGAAACTGGAGGTTTTATTTTATTATATATTCATTTTGATTGCAAAAAATTCAATTGTTCACCTTATTGAATTGTTCACCTTAGTGCTTTAAAATTTATGGGGAGATAGTGTGAATTTTCAATTCTTCTGTCAGCCTTCTACTTGCTTCACATGAGGAAGGGGGTACCGGGAGTTGGAAACACGAAACAAACTGAATTCATATGGTTAGCAAGCTTAGAATTCATTGATCCTTAAATGGATTACATTTTGCTAATTAGAGACTCATTATTCATCTGTCATGGATGTCAATTGGTTAACTTATTGGAGATTCAATACCCTGTTAATGCCATAATCTTGGTTATTCTTTTGTTTGTAGCAAGTGATATAGCATATCCTGTTCACGGCCGTGCCATATAGAATAGATTATATTCAAGTATGTTGATATGTCTACGCAGAAGTTAGAGATATTAGAATCATTGAGTAACTTCTCAATTCTTGATTGTGATGTGTTTTATATGAAATGCTCAGTTGAAGTATCATTGATACTGTAGGTTTTGTAAAAATAACCTACCTTATTATCTCTATGCTTTTAATAAATCATGTTGTTCCCTTTATTCTGGTCTTATGATGGCCAGGATGCTTTTTGAATTGGGCCCCGATGCATATACACACTGACAGATGGCATTATTGGAATGTGCTATGATGTAAGTTATATTAGTAGATTTACTCCAAAAGTTTTGATTTCACTATTATTTGTGCATTGTTCCTATTACGTTTCTCAACTTGGGCCAAGTGATAGAGGCCAAGAAGAAGATATAACTGATGATGAAGATTGAATGATGAGAGAGTGATTCACATAACTTAGGTGCTTCATAGCTAGTTTAATTGACATATTACGTTTCTTATTCATTTTTATTTATGTATGAACATATTTTTAAATATGATGAAAGATTGGACTTATTAAGTTTGAATATTATTGAACTTGTTTATTGTTATGAATAAATGATTTTGTTTACTATATAGAGTTTGTGAAATGGTTTGATTATATGTAATACGGGAAATGAAACAAAATAATAATAATAATAATAATAATAATAATAATAATAATAATAATAATAATATGATGATGAATACAATCAGAAACGGAATTCTTTTAGTAATAAACATTTTTAGTGATGAAATTCTGTTGGTAATGAAACTTTCACGGACAGAATTATGTTGGTGATAAAGATTATTAGAGACAGAATTTTGTTGGTAATAAAAACTTTTATGGACGGAATTTCGTTGGTGATAAAGACTATCAAAGATGGAATTCCGTTGGTAATGAAACTTTCAGGGACGGAATTTTGTTGGTGATAAAGACTATCAAAGACGGAATTCCGTTGGTAATAAAAACTTTTAGAGACGGAATTCCGTTGGTAATAAAGACTATCAGAGACAGAATTCCGTTGGTAATAAATAGTTTTAGTGACGGAAAATTCTGTTGGTGATACTTCACCATCACCAACGGAATAGGTTTTTCTAACGAGATAGCATTAGCCACTTGTTTTTCAGCGACGGAACTTTCCAACGGAATTGTCCGTTGCTGAAAGTTATCACCAACAGAATTTTACCTATCAGTGACAGAATTTTTCGTCTCTATTACTCTTGTTTTCTTGTGGAATTCCATGCATTTTTAAACCATACTACTAACCCTAACTTCCTTCCATTTACGGACCGAGGGGCCGGGTATAACAAAAACCTTCAATTCCTAGCCCTCTACTAGAAGAAATAGAAAGAAGATGGGGGAAAAAAGAATGAAAACATAGAGAAGATGATGGAGAATATGAAGGAAGAAATGGAGAGGAAGATGCCATCTGTTGAAGAGGAAGAACAAATTGATATGAATGGAACCAACTTAAGCCTTAAGTTAACTTAAGGATGAAGTATAATGCACAATTTTTAAGAAAAACGGTGCAAGATTATACAGGAAATATTTTACAAGAATTAAAAAAATTCATTGCAAATATATATACAAACAACTGATAAACAAATTTTAGTTAGGCCTATAGAAGCATTTATAAATAAGAAAAATTATGAAGTCTTGTGTTTGGCAGTAGATAATTTACAAAATATGGATGTAAGATTATGTCAGGGCTCTATGGCAATAGTCGTGAAGGAAGTAAAGAAAGTATTTGTTTTAAAATATGTTTAGGAAACATCTATATATATTCCTATAACTATCCAAAATAAAAAAAATTGAAGTATATGTTGACACTACTCAAGTATAACTCTCACATATATAGAACATTTTGAAAATTGGCAAATCTCACCAAAAGTAAGAAAACCCTAAATAGCAGACAGAAGTATTGTTGAAAAAATCAATATATCCCAAGTAAAAAATTATAATAAAAGACGGGAAATATTATATTGACATTTGGGGTCAAAAAGGGTTTAAAGAATTTATTCTAGAAAATGGATTTTTCATTAAAATACAAATCTTTTATCTAATGTGAGGATGTTGTTATAATAGGTAATAATAAAATTAACAAATAAGAAATGATGCAATGTGAACTCTTGAAGAACAATTAGAAGAAGTAAATATTGTGTGTGTATATATATATAGAAGAAAAAGAAAGAACAATCCAATATTCGTTTATGAATAGCAAAAGAATTAGAAGAAATATATGGAGAATACCCATTAGAAAATGGGATAAGAATAATTTATGATGAGATTAAACTATTAGATTGTAATGATATAATGAGATATAAACGAATGAAATATACCCCAGAAGATTCAGAGGAATTTAAAAAATTTATTAACGAATTACTAGAATTAGGATTAATATGTCCAAGTATAAGTCCTCACAATAGTCCTCTATTTTTACTATGAAATGGAGCGGAACAAATTAGAGGAAAAGAAAGACTAGCTAGTTATTGATTATAGAGAATTAAATAAAAAATATTTTGATGGATATTATATTTCGGATAAAGAAAGATTAATCAATAAAATAGGAGATGCCCAATATTTCTCCAAATTTGATAGTAAAATTAGATTTTCACTATTAAAACTAAAAGAAGATTCAAAAGCTTTATTAGCACTTAGCATTCCGCAAAGCCAATACCAGTGGAACATTCCCCATATGTGAAGAATGCTCCCCAAATATTTCAAGGAAAAATGGATCACATATTCAGAAAAGATCATTATAACATAGTAGTTTATATTGAAGATGTGATGCCAAGGAGTTTTGGTCGTTGTTGTTTTCTACTTTAGGTGTGAGTTTGGTGGTGCATTTTGAGTAGTATGTGGAATTCTGGGTTGTAGAATGGTTGTGTGAACCATTTTTGGGCACTTGGGAGGCACGTCGGCACTCACATGATCATGTGTGAGGCTGTGTGACATTCCCAGGAGCCACACGAGCATTCACACGCCTATGTGGGTGCCTTTGTGTCTTTCTGATTTTTCTGGTACTTTGAAGTTTAGCACAACTAATCATCCCCAAATAGATGGTCAGTCCAAGCGGACAATTTAGATGCTTAAAGAAATGTTGAGGGCTTATGTTATTGATTTCCAAGGAATTTGGGATAAACACTTGCCGCTTGTGGAATTTGCCTACAACAATAGCTTTTAGGGAAGTATAAGCATGGTGCCTTATGAAGTGTTGTATGGACAGAAGTGCCGAACACCTTTTTGTTGGAATGAAGTGGGTGAAATTAAATTGCAAAATGTTGAAATGATTGAGGTGACTTCGGGGAAGATGAGGCTAATTCGAGACAAGTTGAAGACAGATCAAGATTGGCAAAAGAGCTATGCCGGTATTTGGAGGAGTGATTTGGAATTCACCGTGGGCGACAAGGTGTTCTTAAAGATTTCTCCTTGGAAAGGAGTTGTTCACTTTTGTGAGAGATGGGAGTTGGATCTCAGGTTTTTTGGACCGTTCATTGTGTTAGAAAAGTTTGGACTAGTTGCCTACCATCTGGAATTGCCACCAAAGTTGGAAAAAATTCACAATGTCTTCCATGTATCCATGCTAAAGAAGTATGTGGCGGACTCATGACACACAATCGAAGCACCTCCGGTGGAGTTGTGAGAAGATTTGAGTTTTTAAGTGCAACTAGTACGAATACTCACTCGTCAAGATAAGAAGCTAAGGAGGAAGGTAATTCCAATGGTCAAGGTAACAGTAGCACTATAGCAATTTGGCAAAAATGCACACGGGGTGACATACGTCCATGTGGACTATCCACACGCTCATGCAGAATGGCGCATAACCGTGTGGGTGCCCTTATTAATTTCTGGTGTTTGCGTACTATAGCAAAAGTATTGTAGCAGTGATACTCTAGATGTATTATTGTAATAAAAGTACTATAGCATGATACTGTAGTAAATCACCGAAAAGACACAGGGGATGGCACACGGCCGTGTGAGAATGCCACACGCCCGTGTGAGGCTTCTTCCAGATCTTTGAGGTAAGTGTATGATGGTCTTTTACCTATTTTTCTTCCCTTTTTAATACTTCTTTCTCATTTCTCCTTCATTTCTTCTTGGATGAGAGCTCTCACCAACCCTCTCCATCTCCTTTGCTTGTGGATTGAAGGATTATCCTTAATTTCTTCTTCTTCTTGAAATCATCAAGGTATGAGTTCTCTTCTTCTCTTTACTCCATTTTCATCATCTTAGTTGAGTAAATCTAGGGCTTGTGGTGAATGATGGTTTTTGAACCTTCAACCTTGCAATGCCTTCTTATTGATGTGTAGAATGTTATTGAAGTATGATTCTTTTGTTTGCTCCCAAAATTTTGTTGAAATCTTGAGTGACCTTCATACTTGAAATTCCGGGGTTACCGTAGTTTTTTTAGTAGCACAAATGAACTCACTTATTTTCCATTACTTTCTTAGCCTTGAATGGAGGTCCCTCTCAAGGGAACTCATATTGATCATTTGAGCTCGAGATTGAGCCTACACAAGCCTCGATTGGACTAGCATTTCTTTTTAGAATTAGAGTTGCATTCATGGATTGCATCTTGTTCTCAATTCTTCTTTTGTTGAGCTCTTTGCTTTGTGTGATTTGGTCTTCAACGACGAGACTGCGACCAAGGGCAAGGAGCAGATGGAGGAGTAGCTCCATTTCGGGGATTTGGTCTCTGAGTTTGTGAGTGGAAATGTTTACTTTTAATGCATGGTTCTTTTAGATTTAAAATGGTCCCTACATTTGCTTTTTATGTTTATAAATTTACATGACAAACTTTATACTTCTTTCATGACAGAATAACATGGTTTGATTGATTTCTCTATCAGAATAGTATGGTCATACTTATATTTTGTATTCGAAAGTGTCGATGACTTACAAATTATATAAACTTGTATTATGCAGAAAATTGAATGGTTTATCGAATATAATTGATTTGAGAAACCTGGCTAATGTGGGACATTGAACCATGAATTTTATTTGGTAGGTTTTTAAATGTGAAAAACCTTGATTTTGTTTTGATGGTGACCGGGGGCTTTGTGGGGTCTTATTTATGGTGTCCTTTTCAGGTGGTGCGATGAAGTCCGGAGGGGGAGTATATCTAGAACCCGGGGTACCACACGATGTCTCGGTGGGCTCACATCAAGGATATGAAGGCCTTGATGGCTCTGGGCCTAGTCACGGCCATGACTAGGGTCGGAGGGTTTTCTAGGCCATTAGATCGAATGGAAATTATTTTCCTCATACTCTGAATTATGTTTTCTTCAAGTGATGCTATTAGATTTTATCAGGAATTGAGTTTTCTTTACCCTTTGGGCAATTTTGGCATGTGCATAATGACATATTGGTTTTCTTGAAAATCTAAATGTATCTATCTTGTATTTTTGATATAAAGTGGGATGTGGAAATTATTTTAAGGCTACTTCAAAAGGTTTTATTCTTGGTTAACTGTGAACCTTTTTGTATCTTTTAGAGCCATGTCTTTCCACTCATTGAGTAACTTTGTTACTCACCCATCTCACCATATTGCAGGCTTTAGCACTTAGTGGCTATGTGATAGGACGTGGTGCTTGGCAGACCCTTGTGTTTGCATCTTCCATTTTCTTATGTACATTTATTTAGTGTTCTTGACTGCAGATGTATGGATCCTGGATCCACTTGTGATTTTGATGTACCTATTGTTGATCTTCTTGTTATTCTGAATACTATGGAACCTTCTTTAAACTTTGCTATCATGTTGTATGGAAGCTTGTTTATGATGTGTTATCCTTAATCTTTTGTTACATGATTGAGTTGTATTTCCGTATTCCTTTTGTGTATGTCTAGGAAATTGTAAGCCTTGCAGCTACTCGAGGGTTGGGGCAGTGTGTACCATCACTCGGGTTGTCGCGATGGTTATGGTGTCCAATGGGATGGGGTTTGACAGATGACATTCCAATATTTTCTCCCACAAAAAAACAACATACTAAAGATATCCAAGACCTTTTAAGTTTGGCTAAAAATCACAGATTAGTATTAAGTAAAAAGAAAGCATTCATGGCAGTAAGCACAATCAATTTTCTTGGACTATAGATAGCATATGGAAAACTAAAATTGCATCATCATCTTATAGAAAAATTAAAAGATTTTTCTGAGCAAATAGAAGAAAAAAATTATAACAATTTTTAGGAAATGATTTTTGAGAATATTAAACTATGGAAATTGATAAGTGTCTAAATATATGTATTTTAATGTATACATTTAATATAATTTGCATGTATTTTCATTAGATCAATGCACGCTTTATGTTGTATTTGGTTTTATTTGTTTCATAGGGGATTGAAAGGTCATTAAAAGCTCAAAAATGTATTTTGGGCCAAATTCGAGATGAAAAAGGAGCAAGTTCAGAGTGAAGCACTGTAGTGGACTACTGTAGTTGTGTTTACTGTAATAGTATTGTAGCATTGAGTAATACCCACATGCAGCCTGCACAATACTCACACGGAGGTAGCATGACCGGTTCAGAAAGCTATGCAATTTTTATGCCCTGCATGGAGGCTGCATGAACCCTCAGTATTGCCAAAAGCTTGTTTTTGCCATCGACTCCACACATTCCCAATTCCAAATCCCATTGAGACAAGGTTCCTTTGGGCTCAAATTGAAAGGAGAGGAAGATAGATCTCAAGGGATTCATCCTTAGAACTTTAACAGAGAGGAAATTAAAACAACACCTCATTTTGGGGATTCTTGGAGGGTGGTGTCATTTGGATCCGACGAGCTTCTTCACCTTCATCATTAGTCAACAGATAGGGAGTTTTTCAATGAACTTTTATTGTTCTATTCACGTCGAACTAAGCTCCCAAAGCCATCGGACACTAGTGGACCTTGGGAGGAAAACTTTGTAAGGATGATTAGTTTCTTTATTAATGCATGTTAGGTTGTTCTTTGGATTTAATCTATGATGCTCATGTTTAATCCACAAAGGATGGATTCTACAGGTCAATTTTGAATTGTATGTGTAGAATGAGATGTTTGCATATACTAGGTCACACTTAGATTAATAAAGTTTTATTGTACTAACGCATTAAAGGTTTCGGGTGTATATGATCTTTTGCATTAGGGTTCTATTCTTGATTTGAGATTCATTGTGCCCATTGTAATAGTAGGGGTGTTCAAGAGACAGAACACGTATGGGATTAAGGTTATTTATCAAAGCTTTTGGGGGTAACCAACTTTAGAATTGTGTTGTCTAAGCTTGCCAATAGCTCTTTACCTTTATATCATCTTTACTTTGTTAGTACTACCAAGGGAATCCTTGTCCAAGGCCTATTTCATTCATAGAGACCTCACCTCAGTTGAGTTGTTTAGTGGCATTCTTCCCTTTACTCTGTTTAGTTTCAATTAAGACATCACTCCGTTGATTGGTAGACTAAATAGTGTCACAAAGAGGAGGTAATAGTACTTTTTGGGACCCTAGGGATATGACTCTCTCACTCTCACGTGCAGGGGAGTTTTTTATTTAATGACCTATGCATTTGCGGCCGAGAGGGCAACATTGCTCACCTCTCATCAAGTTTTTGGTGCCGTTGCCAGGGACCCGAGGATATTAGGAAAACTCCTAGCTCACTACTTTAGCCAATTTTCATTTCTTGCTTATTTTTTCTTTCTTGTATCTTTCTACTCTTCACTCATCTTTTCTCATCTTTCTTTTAACTTTCTTTTGCAAGGAACCTGTGTATGACCCGTGTGAATCCTAAGGGGGTTGTAGAGTAGGACAGTGAGATTGAGCGGACGATACACATGAGGTTGAGAGAAACCATTTAAGGTTCCACATCCAAAAGCATAGACATAAGGGATAGAGAATCTTTCACCATGGGCGAATAGAGGAGAACATTATCCAATTATGAGCACCACAGTCTACAGGGAATGAGTTTAGTGTTCAAGCTTTGGTGGTGAATGCTAACAACTTTGAGTTGCTCGCCCAATCAAAATGATTTAGAATATAGTGTAGTTTGATGGATTGACTATTGAAGACCCAAATGAGTACTTGTCAAGATTTGTGCAAATATGCCCATGTTCAAGGTGAACTGAGTCTCGGATGATGCAATTAGATTCTGTTTATTCCCTTTTAGCTTGAGAGAAGTAGTGTACATATGGCTTACATCACTTCTTTCTGGCTCCATCAAGACATCGAATGACATGGTTGACAAATTCCTTAGGAGGTATTTTCCTCCAAGCAAAGTGGCAAGGTTGAGGTCCACATTGAGTCAAAAGGATTTAGAAACATTGTTTGAAGCTTATCAGAGGTTCAAGGATCTTTTGCAAAAGTGCTCACGCCATGGTTTCATCTCTTGGATGCGAGTTCAGATTCTCTACAAAAGGTTAAATTACCAAATCCATTAACTTATTAATGAATCAGAGGGTGGTTCATTAAGTAATAAGTGCTTCGATGAAGCCAAGCAATTGTTTGAAGACATGGCAAGAAACGGTTCTCATTGGGCACTAAAGGCAAGAATAGTTCGAGTTGCCGAAATTCATGAGATTGATGCCATTGCTTTGGAGGCTACAGTTGATGCATTGACACCGAGGTTTGAATCTCTTTTATGGTAAAAAAAAAAGAGAATTCAAGCTCTAAAGCAGTTATGCTATGTGACACATATAGGAGGGGACGCAATATTTCTCAATGCCCTATTTTGGGAACGATAGTTGCTCCCATGGAGCAAGTTGATTTTGTGAGTGGTGGAGTATGAACATAAGGCAATCTATATAGTTTGTCATACAATAGGGGGTAGAGGAATCACTTGAACTTTGAAAGGGGGAATCAAGGCCAACGGGGCAATAATGACCACCACATCTTCCCGAATTCCAATTTCAGCCGTCTCTACCAAAGGATGGGAAATATTCCACCGAGGATGTATTTACAAGATTTATGGTTAGCATCGACACAAAATTTGAAGTGGTGAAAGCCACTTTGAGGAATGTTTAAGCCTCCAATCAAGTGGGGCAATTGGCTAAGGCAAATTCTGAACGATAGTAAGGTACTTTCTAAGTAAAACCGAGGCTAACTGGAGAGAGCAACTTAAGCCTATCACTTTGAGGAGTGGTAGGGAAGTTGAGGTTTGACCCGAAAAGCGACCAAGTGTGGGATAAAAGCAAACATGTTGAGGAAGATGTAACTCCAAAATATGAGGTTGTCATTGAGGATAGCAACAACAAAAAGAAAGAAGTCCAACAACAACCACCACCAGTGCTGGAATATCAACCCAAAATCCCATACCCGACAATATTAGGTTGGGTTACTGTAGTTGAATTACTCTAGCACTCGAGAATACTCATCAATTTTTTGGAGTTGGTCATGTTGAGTCCTCATTTTACTTCATCGGTCATTAGGTATTTGTCAAAGTAAAATCCCATCAATACATGTGTATATAGGTTTCATTTGCAAGAGTTTTGCATTTATTTTTAAATTCTTCATTCTATAGTTTGTTGTGTATGTTATAGATGGCAAAACCTCGGGAAGGGGTAGAGAATTGGTAGAGGACTAGTTGTATGTGATATCCGAAGTTTCTAGTACTGGGAGTAAATTTTCATTGATTTTCCATAGTTCTAGTAGAGGTTAAACTATGCAATGACATATTTTGTTTAACCTATGGTTAGTGTATGTTAACTTATTTTGCTTGAAAGAGGATAGCTTACACATGATGATTTGATAGAAAAATGGCATCCATATTTGGGTTATACTTGCTTATAACATGTTTAAAAGTTTATTAAATCCACGCGACCGAGCTTCGGTGATGATGGAAATTATGTTCTTAAAGCATGTAAAGAGAAATAAAAACTTTATGAAAAACTATATGTTTTTGGAGAAGAGAAGCCTAGGGGGCTTCTATCCCTTACCGTACATGCTCTGATACCATAGAAGAGGGGGTTGGGGCTCTCTTACAATGGCAAGGCTATGAGAGTTATCATAGTGGAGCAAGGGAAGTTAAATACAAACATTGTGATATATTTGAACTTGAGTCGTATTATTCGATCACTTGCCAGTCTGGATATATACACGAAAGTGTAGGGCTATGGTCTTGATGTTAGATGGGGTGTGGATTTGATGGTGATGAGGTTCTTTTACATACTACTGTAGTAGCAGATCCTCACAATTCAACCTAATAGGAGGCGATGTGGTGGACCCGGTTCATGATTGGTACTTGATTTGGGTGGTGCATAGAAGTCCCGACGGGCAATATCTATCGACCTATTCCTAGGCGGATGTTGTTGGAAGCTCTCGACAAAGGCCAGAACGATCCCTTCTCTTTTAGGAGAAGTATTGGAGAATGTTAAGACCTCCATCAAGGATGTCATTTGGGTTGATGATGAGACATGCAGGAAGGTGGAAGCGATATTTGATAATGCTCTCTACGACAAGTTCTTAGGTAAAGCTTCACCCTTGGAGTTGGTGAGATCTACTTTGCTGGCGAAATGCGAACCTGGGGAGATTTTCACATCAATGATCTAGTCAATGGATATCTCTTAATCGAATGTCCAAATGAGGATGCTGCTGAGAATGTATTGTTTGAAGGTCCTTGGATGGTATCTGGTTTAGTCCTTCAACTTACACCATGGCAACCTTTTTCCAGCCAGTGGAAGCCAAACTATCAAATGCTAAAGTCTGGATTAAATTTCATCATCTGCCAATTTATTTCTGGTATTAAGAAACTTTAGAAAATGTGGCAAGTTATATTGGTCGAATCCTAAAAATCGATGAACAAATGCTCTCTTTGAATAGGGGATGGTATGGAAGGATATGCATTGAACTTAACTTATCTGAACCTCTAAAAAAGGGATTTTTGATAGGAAATGATCAATGATGAGCCCTTGTGGTGCCCTTCATGAGCGGCTCCCAATGTTTTATTTTTGATGTGGGTTGGTTGGAGATAGTGCACCAAGATATAACCGACGATAAGGAACTTCTCGAGAGGTACCTCTGGCATCCTGTCATCGTTTCGTGGGAAGCGGTCAAAGTTAGAGCATGCGACTGAGAGGGAAGTCTCCATGTTAGGGCTAGTGGAGGGTAGTTTAGGCGCTATGCAGGATTTGCAGGAGTTGCAGGAGAACCAGGATTCCAATTTTAGTCGATGGATGTTGGTACCTCCGTGGTGGAGAGGGCCAGCTTAGGGAAAAGCATCAGTTGGAGGGTCAAGTGTAATGCATGGGTTTCCTACTTTGGGTTCTGAACCTTCAAACATGTCTTCCGAAGTCCACATGGCATCACCTATCACAATGAAACAAAACCAACACTCTCTATTTGTGGCTCATGGGGGACACTCATCAAGTGGAAGGGGGGAGCCCAAGCTCGACCTTTTCAATCTTCAAAAGGTGATATGACTGATCCAGAGCCCTTTTATTCAGAGCCTTTGGATATTGGAGTTCCTCATCAGGATATGGAGAATGAGACTCATAGTGCTACCAACGGCATCCGAGTTGAAGAGATGGCCAGCAACGTTCCTTCTATCTCTAACTTGGGTGATAATTAAACACAATCTAATGAGCTTCTCCCACCTCGAGATGAGGGAAATCCATATGGTAATATTGTCCGTTACTCAGAGGATACAAAAAGGAAGCAAGTGTCAGTTACTAGTGAATCTTCAAGGGGATACCGCGATAGCTCCTTGATTATTATTTCTGCTGGGATGGGGTTTGCAAAGAGTTCAGAGGAAGCTCTTCGTTTCACAGCATGATTACAGAGCGGGTTTCAAAGACACTAATGACCTAAAGAGAGGAAAATTTTGGAATGTCTAAAGGATCAGACATCAACTTTGAAGATGAAGATCTGGACCCAGGTGACTTGGTGGAATACATAACCCTAGATAAAGGTCAAAATGAACTACAAAAGGAGGTCTTGGCATGAAAAGGAGATATCCAAGTGGAAACTTCCTAGGAAAAGGGGAGAATGGACCACTAAACATTTGAGACAATGTCTTGATATTTCTACTATTCCCATAAGTTTATGCTTTATTTAGCTTTGATATGTGTTTTATTTAATTCTCCTTTCTATTTTCTTCTCATGACTATGACTAATATGTTAGCTTGGAATTGCAGAGGTGTTTCCAACAAAGACACATACAATAGAATTCGGACTCTCATCAAGATGCACAGCTTGCCATTTGTTTTCTTAGATGTGACTTGAGCGGATAACGCCCGTGTTCTATGCTTTTGTTCCAAAATTTTGCATGATTGGGATTGGGCAGCTATGCTTGCAGATGGGATGTCGGGAGGCATTATGGTGTTCTAGCGACACTCTATAGGGATGATCACGCTTCTAGCAATCTCAAAAAGGGCTCTCCATCTGGTAATCTCTTCCAATTTTCCTAAAGCTTGGATTCTTTCAGTTGTGTATAATGGCCAAGGTATTGGGTCTCAAAAAAATCTTTGGAATGAACTTTTGAAGATCTCTAAACTTTAACTTCCTTGGCTCATAATAGGGGAAATAATGCTATTAAATCCCAAGATGAGCATAAGGGAGGTTCCTTCAAATATTATGCTCGTAAAGTTAACATGTTTAATGATTTTATTAGTTATAATTCCTTGTTGTTGTTGGTTTTGTTCATACCCAGTGTAATAGCTAATCTGGTTCAAAGAGGCGATGGGCTAGATTGGATAGTTACCTGTCCAATGTGTTCTGGACTGAGAGCTTTTCTCATGATAATGTCTCTCATCTATCTAGGACTAGTTCTGATTATGCTCCCTTACTTCTTACTGTTAAGCAATTCTTTCATTCTAAGAGAAATATTTTTTGATTTGATAATTATTGGTTAGAATATATAGAGTGTCATGTCATTGTTAGACATGCCTTTGCCTAGCTTTCTAAAGCTTCTCAGATGCACTATTTTTCTCACCTTCTAGCTAGGGCTAGGTCTCAATTGATCCATTGTAGAGTCACATGTTTAAATTCTATCAAAGTGGACATTTGCAATACTGAACGGAGTATTCAAGACCTTGAAAAGTATGATTCCTATTTTAGCACTCCTGAACACTTTAGTGTTTTGAGATCCTTACATATCACGTATAAGGCTTTACTACGTCAATAATCTTTGAAATGGGCTCAAAGTTCTAGAATGTCTTGGGTGCAAAATGGTGATTCCAATTCCAAATTTTTCCATAATTGTACTAGAATTAATAAGCATAGGAGTTTCATTTGTCACATCTCTGATCCTGAAGTCAATGTTCACCATGATAGGCAGGGGATTGAAAATACTTTCCTTAATTTTTTTCTCCAACCTTTGGAGAAATGAAAGCCAACTCTCCTTTTCTAATCTTAAGATGGCTTCACCACTTGACCTTCCTTTTCTTGATCATAGGGACAAGGACCTTTTGATTAGGGAGGTGACTAGAGCATAAGCTTTTAACACCCTTATGTCTCTCCCGAATGGTAAGAGTCCCAGTCCTGATGGTTTTAATGCGGTATTCTACAAGTTTTTTTTGGAAAGATATCAATGATAGGCTTTTTGAGGCCATTAGACACTTTTTCCGCACTTTTTCTATGCCTAAGTCTTGGGCCCACACTTATATATTGCTTATTCCCAAAATTGGCAAGACTAGGAAGGGTTTTTATTACCGTCCTATCTCACTTTGTAATGTGTGTTATAAGATTGTGACGGAAATCCTTGCCAATAGATTGAAAGAGGTTCTACCTAACTTAATTATTAGGGAGCAATCAGGTTTTGTGCATGCTTGAAATCCATTAGACAACATCTTGGCTATCTAGGAAATGGCCCACTCTATGAGTGAAGACAGAAAGGCCCCGCATGATGTTATTGAAAATAGATATCGAAAAATCCTATGATACTGTTTGTTGGAATGTTATTATGTCACACTTGCTAATATGGGTTTTCCTACTCCTTGGATTTCTTGGGTTTAAGGTTATATTACTTCTACCAATTTCTTTACTTATCAATGGTCAACCTATGGATATGATTACTCCTTACAAGGGAATTAGAAAAGGGGGCAACCTATCCCCCTATCTCTTTATCCTTGTCTCGCTAAACCTTTCTTCTATTCTTAACCATGGCAAGAGTTTAAACTGGATCACGGGCTTTAATTCTAGGCTTACTTACAATTTTAACATTTGATGTATGCCGATGATCTCATTCTTGTGTCTAGGGCCACTAGAAGGGTAGCTAAGAACATCGAAGCTTGCCTTTCAAGCTATTCTACCTTAACTGGTCAAAACCCCAGCCCAGTCAAGTATGAGATTTTTTTTCCCTTACTGGTTCAATAAATATGTTTCTGGGAAAATGTGTGAGATCCTTAGCTTCAATACTGATTCTTTCCCTTTTAAATACTTAAGTATTTTTATCTCCCCCAAGAGACTCCTAATTTCATGTTTTCAACCTTTACTTTTGGGTGCTGCTAATAAGGTTAACTTTTGGAGTTGCCAGCATATCTCTTCAGAGGGCAAGGTGATTCTCATTAACAACATTTTAATGGCTCTTCATTCTTATTACTTAGCAGTTTATCCTGCCCCTTAAACGGTCCTTGATAGTACTTCCAAGCTTGAAGATAATGGCATTCCGCTAGTTGCTTGGAACAAGGATACTCTTGGGAAATCTGAGGAGGGCCTAGGCATAAGAAACTTGGAGACAACTAAGATTGCTTTAATGTCTAAAAATGTTTTCAAGTATTTGAATAATGATAGCACCATTTGGGTGGATTTACATAATCTGAAATATGAGAGAGTTCATCCTTGGAACATGAGAATTCCTCCCAAATGCTCTTGGTTTTTTAGAATTTTGTGCAAAACTATGGATCTTATAAAGCCTTATATTTGGATTAACTCTGTTAATGTTAATACTGTTTCTTTTCTTAAAGATTCTAGGTGTTTTGACACCCCTCTCTACTACAAGCCCTCCTATCTGAATATGGATCTTGATCTTGATAATATTCATATTTCTGAGATAACTGATAATTCAACTTGGAATTTTGAAAGTTTGAAAATTGATTTTGGAAATTTTCTAAATTCTCCCATTTTGGATAAAGATAAAGGGTTGGTGGATCCAAATGTGGAATCCAATTAGGGCTAGCTGTCTTCTTCCAACAGTAATAAAATTGTGGTTGTTGTATACTCCTTTTTTTTATTCATAAAGATATGGCCTTCTTTTCTTGGATTGGATGGAGAAATATTTGGTCTTTGAATGTTGCTCCAAAGGTTATTTTTTTTGTTTGGTTAGTCATACATTGGAGAATTAAAACTTCTCAATACCTCTATTTTCTCAAATTGGGCCCAGGTGACCCTTATAGACTTTGTGGCCTTGAGAAGGAGGACATTCTACATCTCTTCAGTCATTGCTTTAAGTTTCAATGTATATGGAAACATATTGAAGAGCTCACTAGAGTCAAGATTCATCAAAATTGGGATCCTACCACAAGACGTTGATTAGAGTACTCTAATTATGCTAGAAAAAAGTTTATGCCATCTTTAATTGCTGCTACCATGTGGTTCACTTGGAAAGCAAGATGGAATTTAATCTTCAAGGGGGACCAATTGGATCACCATGGTGTGACTAGGAAAGCAGTGTTGCATGTTGAAGAATTAAATTCCTTGCAGGATTTTCAGTTGGAAAAACTTTTTCTTAACAATTTTGGAATGGGATGGCAAGGTGCTTGCTTGTTCACAGTTGTTGCCTAGATCAGAGAGGATCTCACAGGAGGAGCTAGCTTTGTTATTTTGAATACTTATTCTCAAATTGTTCTTGTAGGTTGCTGCGGCTTGAAGGTTGATTCAAGTTTAGAAGCAGAATTGAGAGCTTTGGAGGTTGATCTTGCTTGTGTTAGGGAGCGGCAGATTCAGATTAGGTTGGTTTTCACTAACTGTGTTGCTACTACTCAAATTTTCAATCCTAGAAGTTAGACAACATGTGGAGAAACCAGGACCATGTAAGTATGATCAAACATCTCATCAAGGAAATAGGTTGCTCTAAAGTGGAAGTCATTCCTAGGGAATGGAATATTTTGGCTTATGAACCCGCGGGCCTAGTACGCGACAACTGCCTCAACAACTAGAGGAGGGACACCCACACCACTCAACCCTTGAATCACGGTAACGCTAACCAAAACTCTGGAATTTCACATTCCTGAACACTAGTAACAATAATACACAAAGTGAGAGGAAAGGAAAATGACATTAGCATAGAGGAAGCAACAAACCAAAACCTGACAATAGAGAGTTCAAGAAATATACTGGTCACAATTATACAAAGTTTTCTAAGATGAATGGACAACAAATGAGTTATGCATAAAGAGTTTCAAACACACTAGTGGTTCCATGTTCTAATAAAAAGTAACATGTTCAAAGAAATATACACAAGTCTGGAAATAAATAGGATAAATAGAAAATGCCCAGAACTCCGCCTAGCCACCACACTACTAGCTGCTAGAGACTGGAAGGAAGGGAGAGGGTGAGTAACCTAAGTCATTTAGTGAGTGAGCTAGCATAATTCTAAAAGAACATAAAAGAATATTAATAAATTTCCAATACCTAATCATTTGCAATAATCATATAATCTCGAAACCTTCTTACGTTTATAAGACCATATAAATGCGAGGTATTAAACCCCGGTATTTGAAAACCCAAAATATATGTTTACACAAATATAATCAAAGTCTCAAAACTTTTTGTCCGATATATAGAAAATACATGTACATAAAACTCATAATGAATGTAAAACACCAATTGGTCAAAATACAGTTTCCAACTCTCACAAATACCAAATTTGACATAATACGAGTTTTAAAGCATCAAGATATAAAACTCATCATCAATTAAATTTTCCCAAAGAATATACCAGAGATTACACCTCGAAGATATCATTTGTATGAAAAACATAATTTTTTTTTTTTTTATCAAATACATAGATTTCATCTCGAAGAAATGAACAATGGCCTAAAAACACTCTCTGACTTAGCTGCCATCGGGACTAGCTTGAGAGCCACCAAAGTCTTCATAACTTTGACGTTGGCCTAATGAGAATCCGTGTGGTGACTCCGAACTCCCAATGTGTATCCAATCAGGGATCTACATACCACCTGAACTGGACAGTAAACACGGGTCTTCACACCACCTTAACAAGCTGTCCGTGAAGACCGCCCACTACAGCAGGAGAAGGCTCCGCCTAGTCACCATCAAAACCTATGGAAGTTCAATAATACAATACATGCATAATATTCATAAAGTCAAGATCTATGACCCAGTCACTATATCAGAAATGAAAACCAATTCCACAAGCATCGATGGTAAAAGCATATCAATATGCACACATGTTTTCATAATTCTTTTCAATTCCAATAAACCAAAGCCAAAAGAACAATAAGTACATAAAGATTCATAATTCATTTCAAATCTACTATACCAACATAGTCATAAATACTTTAGCCCAAACGTCAAGGATTTCATATATACTTCAATAGTATAGATATTAAATTCCAAATCTGAACAATAAACATGAGTATTTTCATCAAATATCAAGAATATCACAATGTAAATCAATAACAAGGAAAATGCCTTCCAAATCGATCAACATATCAATTCAATACGATAAAAACCAAGAATTACTTTCAAATAGAGTAATAAAAAGTTTTATATAATATTCTAGTAGAATTATGCAAATTACAAATTCCTACTCACAATTAGGCGATTTAAACCCCGGTTGTGCTGCTCCTCCACCAGCTCCTTGTCACGTGACAAGCTCTCACCACCTAACCAACCAACCACAATCACAAACACACACAAGAATAAGCAAATCAACACAAGAAAAAAAACCCTAGGTTTAACCAAGCAATGCAATCCTAAAGAGGCCTAGGTTTGGCTCACAAAAGGGTTTTTGTGTTACCAATAAATTCCTAAGAATTTGAGCTTCACTCTAAGCCAAAGAATTCAAGGAAACACCAAAGTTTTACAAGTGCTACAACACAACTACAATTACTAAGCTATAGTGTCCAAGAACTCTAGCAAGGAATTGGTTCATGAATACACTCAAACAAGGAAGAGAATACAATGCAAACCAATCAAACAAGTTCTCAAAGCAATAATCAAGAAGAAGAACAAGGGTCAAGCCTCTAACCAAACCCTAGATCAATCATCCATCATCAACAACAAACAAGGCAAAGGAGAGGAAGCTTACCTCAAGGATCAAAGGGCAAGGAATGAACTTGAAGCTCCAAATCTAAAAGAGGGAGAGAACACACAAGCAAAAGAAGCCTTAAAAAGCCAGCTAGGGTGCCTCTCAGGCACTTTGCGCTCTGCGCGAGCCTCGAGAGTGCAGGAGGCCTGCGGCTGCCCAACAAGCGTGGGCAAGTAACTCGGCCTTCACTCGGCCTAGCGGCACACACGCACAATCGCACGAGTCCAAAAACGGCTTAAACACGCTCAAATGGACTCGGTTTCAACTACTGAGTCAAAAACAATAGGCTCAAAAAAAAGTTCGAGTCGAAGCATTCAAAAAAGCCGAAACACCACAGATTATCTTGATATCTGGGTGAAAAATATTGAAAAAGAGAATGTGAATGTATTTGAGACGACCAAAGCTTTTTAAAAAGATTAATTTGAAAAAGTGACTTTGTGGAAGAAGAAAAAGAACAACAAGATATTTCCTCCATTCTTTTTTAGTTGTCACATTTTAGAGCTTTTCTATATTTCTTTTGACTTGTCACATTAGAAACTTTGTTCAACATTATTTTTTTTTACCAATTCTACCCTTTAATTTAATGTATTGGTACAATTTTCAATAATCACAATCAACCATTTACTTATAAATGTTTTCAATTTTTCAATAATAGAAACACATTTCCAATATTATTTTAAAATGTACTTTGTATTCCCAACAAATATATATTTTAATGTGAAGCATGTCTATAAAACCACTAGTAAGTAAGAAATGAAATAAGGATAGTTTTAATGTAGTTTTAATGGAGTTTTAAATAGAGGTAATTTTGGAAAGTAAATGAAATTTTTTATAAAATTTAAGTAGCTAACTAACTTTAACCGATTTTTTTAATTAATGTGAATTAGGTAAAATTGATAAGTAAAAAAAAATAGATAAAATAAGAAATGTAATAAAATATAACAAAGTAGAAGAGAATAGGCGATCGATTAGCATAAGACTTCCTCTTGTACAAATTTGAAGAGCTTTGTACTTGCCTCTTCGAAACTTTAAAGCATGTTTGTAATTTTTATTTTGTTTTTATGTCATAAACCTTTATTCTATAATAAAATTTAAAATTTCTACATTTTGTAAAATCGCCCGTATTAGAGCGCCGGCTTCGGTTATTATTGTATTAGCTTGGGAACAAGAGAAATCCACTAGTTTCATCTAGAAGGTGATTTATATTTCGCTCAAAAAACCATGGCACTTCCATAAGCTAATTAAAAACACAAGATGTTAATAAAAATCAACTTCCATATAAAAGTAATAAAGAACCATCATCTACATTTGTAAGATTTACACCTTTCTTAGTAAGTGATGAATTAAGTTGCATAGTATTATATTTGCTGAATAAATTAGGAAAAATAAAAGACAATACTAAACCTGATTTAATAGATACACTAACAATAACAGAATTAAAACAAATAATCTATAGGTTGGAGAATCTATTAGAAACTTCTGACATTTCAAAAAATCAAGACTTCAAAATTTAATAATAACATTTCAAAGAATAGCTCATAAAAAAGTAAATAAATGTGCAAGACAATATAGAATTAAACAAAGTAATAAAAAATAGTAACAAGATAGAAATACACTTTAAAGAAAAAACAAATTATTCTTATCAACCAGAGAAGAAGCAAAAAATCAACTTAAATGAAAAATTTGAAAAGAATAAAAAGGACGAAATAAACATTTTAAATTCCATACTATAGGCATTACATACTTTAAACGAAAAGTTAAAAATACAAGACACAATATAAAGACCAAGAAAATATTTTGCAACATTCAATCACATGAAAACCCAACAGGCCATAAATTTTATTTAAAACCTATCAAACAAAGATGAAGATATTAATACAAATCCTAGTATGATCTTCATGAATAGACATCACTCGTCATAGACACAACAAATGCCAAGCTAGTTGTTAACATCTATTTTGACATTTACTAATTTTAAAAAAATTGAATATATGACCACATAAATATATGGGCACTTTGTAAACCCAGTCAATGTATGTATTTGAAAATCAAAGACCAATGAAAGCTATATGTCAAAATACAAATACCAGTAGCATGTCAAAGCCTCAAACTCTGGTTTCTTTCCTCGCATTTCTGGAATTGCCAATAAATCTGGACAGTGCATTTTACATCACATAAAAATATTAAATCACAAATAAAATATAAAGCATTTGATTATTCTTTGTGTACATTTTCCAATTGGAAAGGCTAACAAAATTCTAAACTCTAAATTTCTTAAAGGACAACAAAAAAGGGGGAAGAAACAGGACTTTCTTTTCCGAGAGTACATCATATAGTTCCAGGTAACTGCATAGCAGAAGAGGCCCTCCCTAATCCCAGTTTAGTATATTGTTTTGGATAACAGCAAATCAGGAAGAGATGAATAAACACAAATCCAACAGTAAAAATTATCATTTCCTGCAGATTAACCATGTACCACCGTGTAACTCGAGAGGAACCCTTTTTAGCAAGACAAAAATAAAATAAAATAAAATAAAAGGGGGAAAAGGAAAGAAAATAAAAAAAACCTATTCTTTTGACAAAACTCCTTCAAATACTGCTCTAAAGTGAGCATCTTACTCTCCATTGAGCACCGGAACAATTAACGGATTCATCTGTGCCAGATATACAATTGCCCACCTATACATAAAACAAAAAAAAAGAATTTCTACATGAGAATTCAAGCGAGAAAACGGTTCATGGTATGTTTCTGGGTATAAACATCAAAAGTTCACAATATAGAAAATGGTTTAATTGCTGTACAGGTCCTTATATTATATACTTTCTGTCTTTTAAGTCCTTACAATATTTTTTGGTACAATTAAGTCCCCATATTTAGTCGAGTCGGGTCATTCTAGTCCGCGGTGTAGATGGGTAAGTGTAAATTGTAAGGACTTAATTGTACCTAAAAATATTGCAGTGGACTAGAATGACCCAACTCAACCAAATATGAGGACTTAATTGTACCGAAAAATATTAGGACTTAAAAGGCAGAAAGTACACCATTATAGGGATCTGTACAGTAATTGAACCTATAGAAAATATAAGATTATCTTTCCGAAGCTGAAAGAAGATTTGGGAGTGCAATCATCTGAACTCATTTGTTGAACAAGATTAAGGGTCCCATGAAGAATCCAATAAATTCTTTAAGAAAAGGAATAGCAAGACTGGCAATAAAGAAACAAACCTCAATTACACTAGTTTATTTTAAATTCAAAAAGCATACGTAAACCTAATGTCTACACCATTAAATTGTCAATCTTGTCCAAATATAATCATATTAGCAACAAATACAGTACCCAATGTCAAATGAAACACACTTTGAAAACTCTTGCTAAAAAACAGAGTCACTTGAATCCCCTAGCTTTCATTTGAGAAAAATAAATAAATAAAAGATTGTGGTATGGGTTATCCAAACAAAAAAAATTCAGTTCGGTCCATTGGCATTTCTTTTCCCCCCGTTATTTTCACAATGTGGACAAGCCACCTTACCCACACCCCAATTTCTCAGTGATGCTTTGAAAGGAAGTTGAACCCTCGATCTTCCACATGAAAGTTAATCATACTACTACTCAACCATTGTGGGGATCCATTGGTTTTTGCAAGGAGAAATACATCTTATTAATGATTTTCCTAATATGTTAATAAACCTGATATCTACAAATAAATTGTCCAGTCTTTCCTTCTCTTTTGACTGACACTGTTAACTTCATGTATTTCCCAAACGAAATAATTCCTCGATGTCTTAACTTATAATACCCACCTCCAAACGACTATCTTCAAATAAGCTCCATCAAAAGGAAGTTTTCATATACATTCAGTTTACAACCTAATTAGGGAAACTTTTTGGTAACAACCTACTATATGGACAACTAGTATATTTAATCCAATTGTGGGCAAGGTTTCCCCTTACCTACTCACTCTATGTACCCCCACTTGCACTGTGGGCATACACCCCCTGATAAAGGCCCTCGACCAAATGAAAACCCGTGCCCATGCATGGCTTGGTCAAAACAGTCGGTCTTCCTCAACTCTTTTCCATATGTTGTCCGATCACTTCCTCAGTCATGTCACTGGTCAACCGTGGCTCCACGGCTGCGCATAACTCAATCAAGACTTCTGATCATACATGCCCAGCACCCAATCTTCACTTGTAAGGTAACCAAGGAAGAAAATGCAAAGTATATCAGAAGTGATACAATTTTCTCTAAGTTTCCTATCTTTCCTCAACCTACTTACTCTGTTAGCCAATTGGAGCTAGCATTGTGCGTAACACTTTGAGGAAAGATTGACGTGGTGCGAGAGGCAACAACCAGAGGTAACAATCAATGCTATCTCCGACTAGGTACGAGAATAAGGAAGCCAGGGAAAGATACGAACATTAGAGAAAATTGTATTACTTCTAGTATACTCTACAACTTCTTCATGCACACGATTTCATATATTTTGACAATAAACACCATTTTCAATTCCAACTTGGAAGTCAAAAATTCCTTTTCATAAGCTGGGCCAATTATTAAACATCTGGCATGTATCATGCCACAAGATTATTTAATATGCTTTAAAATGGTTTTAAGAGAAACCCCACATGTAAAGTGATCTCAAGTTTTCTTTTCATCCTATTAACATCTCGTTGAACATTGAACAACTTAAGAATGACAATTTCTGGCTCACTCAAGCTCATTTAGTTAACAACCATACAGAACTTGACCAAAAGATTTTTTGGCTAGGCTACTAAATGAAATAAACTAGAGTGAAGGTGAGTTCCTTTAGGTCCGGCTTAACAAATAAGAATTGAGTTCAAGTAATGACAATTATTTCACTCTAATTTGATAAGGCTGACCAAGGCTTAAGAGCAGAAGATGATAGTGAATCATTCAATATAGGAATGAATGAGGGTAGTATTCTTAATAATTAAGTAATGTTAAGTTAGGGTTATAAAATCCGAAGGCATTAAATTTACATCTCACATGCAAATCAACAAAAAGCTTAAAGTATTGCCACTTATAGAAGCAAAAGGTCTTTCAAGATTGGTTATAACTTAATAGGCTAAAATCCTAACTAAAGTAAAGTTTTACCCCAAAAAATATGCATCACATCAAAGAATTGTTGTATAAAAAATTGCATATGCTTAAAGCTTCTGTCAATCTTTTCAACTAATTAAATCCTATTTGCTAGTGCTAGAAGTGTCAAACTTATCTTGAAAGCAAACTTATTTTTAAGAACACCATTCTTTTGTGTTTCCAAATTATTACAAGAAAAGCATTCAAAATTCCAGGATAATGGTCAAATCCGCTAGCAACTAAAATTCGTAAGTTCATGTGAAATCTCCTTTATACAACAAATTAACAATCTTAATTAATACATATGCTTATAACTCATAATGTTCATTTGCCTATTTTATCAATTAGGTTTTTAAACATTTAGTAAATTTTAATATACTGGGTGTGTCTGAATGCATAAAAAGTTCTCAAATTTTATTTTCAAGAACACTAATCTTCCATCCAATTTTGGAAGTAGCGCAAAGTTCCTTCATAATAACAGGTACCACTCAGTGACACATTCTTCAGCAGTCTCATCCTTCCTATTATTGCATTATAACTCAATAAATGATTGACACATATTGGCAACAAATTAAGATATGATTCACCTACTTTATCTAATAGGAATTTAAGCACTTAACAAATGTTAAATTCATCAATTGCATTAGAGGGCCATAATATTATCAAAATTTTACTTTAAGCTTCCATTCTTCATTATTAAGAGGTAGCTATTAACTATGAAGCACAGACACACCAATCTCCTCAACGTACAGATGTTGTGCCGGTGTCCAACACGGACACACCGTCAACACGACCGAACACAATGTCTGGCACTCTTGCCACCATCACCATCAAAGCCCTCGTTGCCATCATCACCATCTCCTTCCAACCTTTGTTGGAAGGTCAAAGAAGTTGGGTCTGAGATAGGTCTTGGGCTTGCGTCGGTTAGGGTCGTGGGCTTTGTCGAGGCTTGCAGGAGGATCAAAAAAAGGAGAAAAATAGGTGATGAGAGGAAGATGGTTATAGGAGATGAGGGGAAGACGGCTACAAGACGAGCTCTCACCTTAGAGGAAGAGGCTTTTATTAAGATCTAAGGGTTTTCCTTCAAATCCGAAATGATCCAGGCAGTTGATTATTTGTAACACATATTTATGATCTATGCTAATGGATCTATTTTCCTTAGCATCAAATAATCATATATAATTTCTAACATACATAATGAAAATCAAAATCAATATAAATTACAAATAAAAAAAACTAGAGTTTGGAAAATATAATTATTTGCATTTACTATAAAAATTTTACTTAATATATATATATATATATTTAAAATATTTTTTTATTACCGTGTCCCGCTATACCCATGTCCTTAATTTTTAAAAATCACCATGTCACTGTGTTTGTGTCATGTTGTGTCGCCATCTTCGCGTCCATGCTTCATAGGCTCTTAATGACAAATCCTTCTGCAACCTCATCTTTTTATCATTGTGTTTACTCATATAAATCCTCCCCATATCCTAATAACATGTATCTTCCAAATGTATGGGTAACCAACCAGGTATGGAACATCTAAAAGAAACCATGTTCATGCTTTCTTTGAGACACTAGTATTATCAAGGTAGGCATCATGAGTTTCTAGAAATAGCAGTATGTTTTGATATGTTGCTTGATTAGACAAGCCATGACATGGTAATGTCTTCTTGAGAGTGGCTACTCCATTCTAGTTATTTATTTGTAATTTTTCTATAAATAATCCAACATGGAATGGATGATACTAATTGAACCAGACATAAATGTCATACACAGCAAAATTTTAAATTTTAAAATATATAGATTCTAATGTAGATTAACACAAACATATACTTCATAATTCAGTGCTCTGAGATAGGAACCTCGATAGAAATGAGAAAATTCACTTGCAAAACTTCTTTAGCTTCATGTGCAAAATACATAAAAAGCAACAAAACTAAAAGTATGGGCCTAATTATAATCGATTAGAACCTACACTGCAGAGGAAAAGAATATTGCATTAATAATTAAAAAAAATTATTGTTCATTACTTTTTTATTGCCGGTTTTAACTTCTCTACTATTGGCCATCACAATCCACAGGATTGATGCATTTCAACATGGGCATAGGGTTTTCTTAAAGTTGTTCTGCTTTTACATCCTAATATAACATGTAAAAAGATACCTAATTATAAATGCACATTAATCAAAGCAAATATTCACCCTGTTGAAAACCCATTGATTCCAAGGGATTCCTTTTGCTACATTTTTTAAATATCATGTAATATTTTAACTTCTTCAGATTTGTATATAACCCTGAAATCTTCATGAGAATGTGTAAAATCCCCCATGTAATAAAAGATTTTAATGGTATGGCACGTCAAAGGAATATTCCTTCCAACTCTGCACATGGTCCTTCTATCCCTTCTACCTCTCCATCCATTACCTTTCTCTTCATCTCTTCTCCCCTTTCCATCAAATCTTCTTACATGTCAATGCCACCAAAGAAGGCACATACAACCAACATCAATGGGTTACTTTGTCAAATTCAACAAACCAATGAAGCCATCATTAACAACAACCTTGAAGTCATGGTTATGTGAATAACTTGAAATTGATTCATTTTAAATAAAAAATTTCACAACAATATAGGATAAAATCCCCTAAGAGCATTTCTATTAAAGAAAAATAAAGAATGAAAAGCTTCCCATTCTTAACCTAAACAAATTGAGCTTTCCCTAAGTCGTAATTATGCTCTGTATTCAGGATTTCAAAAATTTGAGAACAAACTGGGGTTTTGGGTAGACTTTCACATGTCTAGAACTTCAATTAGGTTTTTAAGTGATAAATGAAGAAATGTAGGCTTTTTACACATAGCATGATGATTTCAAGGAGTTATATGCAATTTAATTATAAAAAGTCAGAGAGATATACACAAACAGTAAAGATATTAAGTAGGTGCAAGGAAAATTAACACTTTTTTGTTTTTTTTTGGCAACAGCCTCATTTAATTCTCTCCTTATGACTTCTAGCAGTACTTGATTTCTCTCGGAGCATAAGATTCAATTTCTCGTGCCATAACTAGAAAATTTGTAAATAGATGGTTTCTTTAATTTACATTAAAGACTTTAAAAGCACTGTTCATCAGAGTAAGGGTTTTTAGAATTTCTGAATGATAGCTTAGAGTTAGGTTACTAGTAGGTTATGGATATATAGATGAAGACTACAAACATTTAAGGGACTCTTAACCACAAAAGACATGGATCTGTTGTGATTGCTCTCCTTCCTCCAATTCTTTCAACTCTTTCTTATATATATATATATATATATTTTAATTTTTTTTCTTTCTGAAAGATTTTCTCTTTATGTTATTCTTTTTTTCCCTTTTGTAAACTGAATAAACTCTAATTTAGAGCATCTACCTGTAAGAACATAGACATCAACATGTGAACATGGCCCCTCATACAATATTAGCGAGGCATGTCCACTTAATCATAAGCTTAGTTCCATACTCCTTAGTCTTTGTACTTCTGCTGACAATGAGAACATTTTGGGAAACCCATAATTTGGATGAGGATTGATAAGCAATTTATCATAGTACTACACACTACCAAGTAAAACTTGACCAAATTTTAATTTTAAATAACATTTCAAGCTTATAGTTACCTTGGAAGGATTTAGCACTACAATACCACCTTAATATAATCAATTCGCAATGATAACACATCACTTGTAGCATAATGGCAGAGACAAATACTCCCAAGGAAAACACAAGAATGGAGAACCTTGAATTGTAGTCTGAACGAAAAAAAAGAAATTGATGGTCTGGCATTCCCTAGAAAAAAAATTACGTTCAGTAAAGCATTTCTAGGCTTCTAATTGTTTGTGCGTCTACTTGTAATAACCTTTGCAGGTCCTGTACGCTCAAATCAAACATTTCATGGCAAACTTCAAAATTGTGGAAACCAAGCATTAATGACTACCTCAAGGTATGAAGTGGGCCAGTGAATGGCAGGATCCCGATGTTATAACAAAAATCTTGATCTCAATGTTGTTTAGCATCTTCCTTGAGTGAGATGAGGATTTCAGGAATTTGAGAATCATTTCAGAATATGAAAAGAAACTATCAATAATGTGCTGTTCAATTTCCACAAAACAATAATTTCAACTCTATTAAGAAAATAAGATTCAACTCCATGGAACTCAGACCAATATCTAGTCTCCCTTTATATACTACTCAATGACCATTGAACTAGGCAGTTGAGGTAGACATGACGCTCATAACACACTGAATTAAGAAAAAAAAATTATTTTGGTCGCACCGTAAGAAGTGAGAGCTCACAGGGAGAAAGAAGACTAGCTTCTCCAATATACCAAGCACAATGGAAAAACAAGAAAAGCATATGAAATCTGAAAATTTAAGATGTCAATTATGCATTTCCGCAAGTAAATGACCTTTAAAAACCATAAAGTAGCATGGCTCTTAGGATAAGTGGAACTCTTCAAGAAGCTATCACTAGAGGAATAGCACTTGTATTTTTAATGAATGGAGGTACTTCTCACAAAAGTTATCAAACTAATTTCAAATATGAGCACCAAGGTGACAAAAGGAAGCCTATAAACATAAGGTACAAAATGAGATAATCTAGACATAAACTCATCCATGAAATGAAAGGTAACAAATATAGATAGCAAAATAAATATGCACTAAATTTGTAATTGTGAAATGGTTCTCTAAAGGTTAATAGATCTGTTAATATAACTTCATGTTCTATGAATACATCGAGAAGAAATGTGGTATCTTTTTGAAAATTGTGAACCAAACTTCTACCACACAATCAACATATGTACCAATTCTCTAAGACCTCAAATCAGCCTAGAACTTGGTAGGACTAGTCCATCCACACGGTGGATGTGATTGCAATGCAACTAAAATATAGATTGGTACAGTTTAACTTCCTTAAAGAAGCCTTCTTAATCTTTAATTCTTGTTCATCATATAAAGATCTCTCTCGCCAAAAAAAAAAAAAAGTTGCTTTCTTAATTCATTAACCATCAGCTAAAAATTTGACTGTAGAGCTGCTGTGAAACTGCACTTCCAACAAGATTGAGTGTAACATAATTAAAGACGCAGAGAAAAAGCTATGCAACTAAATGAGAAAATTATGCTTGAACAAAAGGCTGTTTAAAATTTAATCAATCGTATGATAAGGTGAATTGAAACAGCTGAACTTACATCATCCAACAACAAACAGTAGCTGTGATAATCAGCGTCAAATGGAACCTGCAACAACAAAGTCATTAAATATATTTAAAGTAAGTACTTCAAATTCTCTTCATAAATATCACAAATTGGGCATGATCAAATATAGTAAAATGTAAAAGTCATTAACAAAAAAATATGGAATGAAACAATGTTTGGTGCAACAACCAATTGCCTTAATGTGTGTTTGTTTTTGGGATATAACACAACCTCAAGCAAAACACCGAAGATTATCCAACCAACCCTTTTTTTTTTTTACAATATTAAATTATTTAAATGAAACATAGCTGTCAAAGAGGCATGCCTCGGGCTCTTCGGGCGCAAGGCTCAACAGCTTGCGCCTTTATAGGTGTCAAGCAGGCACAGTTAAAAAGGCGTACGCCTTTGAGCCTAGGCGCAAGGCTCAAGGCGTGGGCCTAGGCGTGCCTTTGTAACATCCGCAAATTTATTTGGTTCTTTTTTAAATATTTAGTATAACTTTTAATCTTATCCACACATCTTTGATGATTAAAAATAAAAGAGGCACATATACAATCAGAGCCATTTAAAATTAGAGTGATCAACACACAACCAACCAAGTAGAATTAAGACTTCATCTCTCCTCTTCAGGCCGATCCACTATTTATATGAAGAGAATGATAAATTTGAAGAGGAAATTGATGATGTTGGATGATGATGGACTTGGTGATTTTGATGATAGTCACTAAAATCTAGATTTTATTATACATGTTAGGATTTGGACACATTATATCATATTATTGCATTTTGTATTATACATTTGAAGATTATTTTGCATGTTATTATGTACGTTTTTTTTTCTAATGTTTGATTGTATTCTATGATATTAATCTTTAGAACATTTTAAAACTTTAATACAAATTAATCTGTAATACAAATATTTCTAATTAATCAATTTTCTTTAATGGTGACTGGTGCGGCCAATGTTAATCGAGGGCGCACCCGCGCCTTGCGCCTAGGCCCCAGAACCCCCTTGTGCCTAGATGCGCCTTACGCCTATGACAACCTTGTTCAGTAATAAATTTTAAAGTTTTAATATTAATAAACATCGATAAATAATAAGAAAAGTAAAATTTTGATCTTATAGATTTATTTTGATTAGTATTAATTAGGTTGAAGTATGGTAACCCCACATAAAATTTTCACATATAACCAACTTCAAAAAGATTCCTTAACTCCAAATCTTTATCCCCTGACCCAACCCCTAGAGACTAGAGAAATCTCACCAAAACAAACAAGGTATTTATGCATATTAAACAACTAAATCAGTTTTCAGTAGAAGACCAGGGGGAAAAGAATATTTTGGAAAGGTAAAGTGTTCGAGTGTGCACTATGTGTTCTCATAAATTTCTGTAAGTCAAAGCATGATATAAATCAACATTTTCCTCTTAAAGGGGGTATCAGGTGTGAAACAACTCATGTGCTAGATAGAAGAGTTTTCCCCAAAAAAGCCAAAGCAAGCAGTCAACAAGGCAGGCATATATCTGGAGAAGAAATAGGACATGCTCAAAGAAGAGGCCTTTGGAATCAACCTACATGCCCAGAAGAGGATGATATCAAATGTGGTCTTGGTGCAGTGTTAATATTGTGATTACCCATCACTCAAGACTGTGACATGAAATGGAAGCATGTAGAACTGAAAAATCACTTCACCTGAAGCTAATACTTCCAAGTGCTTGTGGGCTGCACCTAAAAAAATTTTGGAAGGATATGTTTTATATTTATAACAACAATCTATTTAATATCCAAAAATCACACATAACATCTTTAACATGTAAACTATCCAGCAAACTAAAGTTTCTTGCTTTTCTCTTGGTTTTGACTATAGAACTCAAGTTAATAAGACATAGGACTTATAACCAAATTCAAAGAATGATGCAAACCAGAAAAGACAGAACTTGTAAGCATATTAAGTAGGCCCTCTTTGAAATGTCATATCACCTAACATAATAAATAGGGGAAAAACTTGTCATAATGGAAAGTTTGATTTTGTTGAGTGTAAAATTTGAAATAATAATTACCATATGGTCCATATCATAAATGAAGAGAAGTTATATGCTGAAATTCTAATGACATGTAATGGACCCATTACCAAGATAGTACAAGCATCTTTGCATAAAAGAATAATTACAATCCATCAACAAAAATCAGGATATTCCTCTTACTACTCTTTAGCTTTTCATACTGTCAATGCCATGCAGAGGGGAAAAAGATAAAATTATGACTTCCAGTGGTGCATCAGTCACGACTAACAATCACTAATATGATATTTCTAGTAGTGCAACAACTAGCCTTGCAAGGATGATTGGTACATCACAATAATATTTTCAGTATGAGGCACAACAAGCCAAAATAAGACTTCAAATACAGTGATCAGTTTGGAATAGTAGTCATAAATTCATATTGAATTTCATAAATAAAAATATAAGATTTATTATTATGTTGACTATCTAATGTAAAGTCAGCCTTCTCTAAAGCAAATTACTCCTGTATGGTATGAAACAGGGGTTAGCTGAGCATGTCACTGCAACCTTACACAAAGGCCCATATTTGGGATTGATACATCTGCTCAAGCATCCAAAAGGTGAATGATACCAGTGTTATATTATTTATTTATTTATTTTAATGAAGTGTCATATTATTTTACTAATGAATCAAATGATTATAGGATTATGAAAATTGAATAAAAACTGGGATTATTAAACTGTTGGCTAATGTTGTCTTTCTAGACTGTGATTCCCTTCATTTATAATTATATAGAAAAAAAAGTAATTAATTTTCTATCCAAGAGACATCTTGTTGCACCTTATGTGCCAGACAGAATGATCAAACACATGGAATTCCAGGTTCCAGATTTACCAACAGCTTAGCAACAAAGGGTACATGACAAAGACAATATAACATAGACTACGACATAATGGAATTATCAGAACTTAACCTTGGTTTTAATTTCTAATGATTCAAAGGAAATCTGAAGGGAAATGTCAGCAGTCCATCTTAACTACCAAAATGACACTAACAAATCAGAAAAAGTAAAGCTAAATTATTAGATCAATTATAAGCAGATTTTCACTAGTTCATATCTATCAAACTAGATATACTCTGTCATCACAGTTTATTCTTGTTAAAACCCAATAATAAGTGGATCCCTATCTAGATCCATCTGATTCAAATGTCCCAAATCTTCTCTTGATTTTGGCTAAGACAAATTATCAATGAAAATAAGTATCAGTAACGATGCAAATTAGGTCTAATAAAAACAGATAAAATCATGATGGTTCCCTACTCTTATTCCATCCGGTTCCTTTTCCTTGAATGGTGGAACCAAAAGATCAAGATTGGAGGTTAACTAAGAAAAAAAAAATAGAGAGATCATGGCAAGAAGCCTGATTCAAAGCATGACCATGAATCAATGCTGGCAAAGGGGAAAGAATTGGAAGGAAGGGGCATACAGATTGGTGGAGGGTCCGCGGTTGCAGCAAAGCCTGAGGGAGAGGGAGGCAACCACGCCGGCGAGGAAGAAGATGAGGGTTGTCGACCAGAAGCCCATCGCCCCCTGCTGCCCTTCTTCAGACGAAGATGAGAATTGAGACGAGAAGAGGAGCAAAAGGCCCTATGCGGGGATTCGGTGCTGTCACCGATTGGTTCAGCCGAAGGGAAGGAGAAAGGAAATCCTCGTTTCCTTTGCAATGTCAACTAGTATTATCGGGCACGCGCATCCCCCGTCTACAAATTACCTATCAAATAGTTACAAAATAAATATGAAATAATTTTTTTAAATACTCCTTCCGTTCTGTTTTATTTATCATGATTAATAAGTTAATCAAATCTTACGTACAAATTTTTTTTTATAAAATATTAGTTATTTTTCAAAATTACTCTTAATTTATATCTACATATTTTTCTATCATATTTAATTTCAAATAAAAGAGTTGAATAGAGTGTTGAGGGTATTTTTGAAAAAAAAGTAATCAATGCTTCTTGATGTTAGAAAATGATAAATAAAAAAATATATAGATTTGTGAATGATAAAAAGTAACTGGGGAAGTAGTAATCTAATATGCTATTCTTGAAAATGTTTATTTTTATTTATTTATTTATTTATTTTGGGTTTTCTTGTCTTTTTCGTTCATTGGGTCTCTTTAACAACTTACTATGGGTCCGTTTGATACACAATTAAGAATAGTACAGGACAATACGAGGAGTTGTGGTACAGCACAACTGCTTGTTCTGTACCATATTTGATATTCTGTTCCCGTTTGATTTACACTTAGTACTGGACAAAATATTTTAAATTCTTATGATACCCTTTCTACTATACTATATGTTTGTTATGCAATAAAAAACTTCACAAGAAAATAAATTTTGAAGTTTCTCTCATTATCAATATTAACATGATTAAATTTTTTATAATTAATAAACTTATTAAATCATAATGATATTTGTGTATTTTCAAAATATATGCAAAATAATTACTTATTAAAAATAAACACAATTTTTTTATATAATATTTATTTATATAAGTTCACTAATATATTTGATATTTCCAAGAAAATCTTATTTATGATTCATGGGTAAAGATATAAAAGGATTTATATTTATTTTTAGCAAAATTTTAATTTTAAACTTTTGGATAGAAAAATAAAAAGATTTATGTATATTTTTATATGGTTTAAATTTTCAATATCAAAATATGATCACTTTTATTTATTTGAAAATATATAGATGTTATGAATCAAATCTCTATTTGATAAAGCCTGGAAACTCTAAAATTTTTTAGAGATAAGAGGGCAAAAAAGTAAAAAGGGGGAGAAGAGGAGAAGATGGGCGGAGGAAGTGAAGGAGGTGCAGGGTCGGAGAATTAGTGTCGTGGGATGCGGTATGTCGTGATTGTGATTTTTATTTTTTATTGAGGGTGATTTAGTCTTTTGGTTGTGTTGTACCACAATTGAATTTTTGTATCGAGGTTTTGGTGGTACAAAAATTTTATCCACTTGTCCTGTACTATAACAACCTCTTGTGTTGTACTCTCAGCCAATTTATAAATCAAATAAGGAACAAAGAAACTTGTGCTATGTTGTACCTCAAAACTTTGCGTATCAAACGGGCCCTATAAGTTTTATAAAAAAAATAGACTTTTCCCAATATCTTTTTTCATATATAATTGTGGGGTCTTTTATTTTCACTTGATTAAAGATTAATTGGTTAAATTTGATGAATCACAAATCAAATATAATGTTTAATTTTTTAGACTTCCAAAGATTATGGGTTTATGACTTCTATTAGGGGCAAGCCACCAATGTTAATTATGACTATGGGAACATTTGATTAAGAAAAAGTGTGAATAAGAACTAATAGATATGAGAGCATTTAATTTTATTAATTTCAAAATAAAGGAAAAAATTACATAAATACATAATTTGATCAATAATACAAGGACTAGAAATTCTAGGTCTCGAAAATGTAAAAGTGGGGATGCCTACAGTCTCAATCGAGCTAGCCTCCCATTTACTTAATCCTACTTTCCTCCTTTGACCTTGTTGACTTTGGTCTTCTTTTTCCTTTTTTGTATCTTGAATATCAATTGGATCTCAAGTTGTGGTTTTTCTATGTTCATAAATCATGAACTTTATTTCATTTGATTTAATTAGACTTTCAAAAACTTCAACGTTTCATGCTTACAAAGTTTTCCGTCTTAAACTTGTGAAGCTCTTTGACTCTTTGACTTTTTGATGTTTTGAGACTTGTGAACCCCACCATCTTTTGTTTCCATGCTTATGTTTGAGAACTTTAAAGCCTTTATTCCAGGCATTCTTGGCTAGAATTTCTTCCACCCTGTTCAACCCATGATGACATACGTTTCTTGATGTTTTGCTCTTAAGAAAGTAGGGGGACTTGAATCTGAATTTCGGCTATGAGATGAGGCTAACAACGTAGTGAGAAAGTTTTATCATTGCTAACCCACAAGCAATTCTAGGTAAACTGCTTGGACCTTGTAGTTCTTTCAAAACTTGATGCATATAGTAGTGGCTTTGGTTAGAATTTAATTTTACTACCCTACTAATGATTTATTTGGTGCATGATCTGCATGTTAATGCCAATGCTTGCATCTCTTTGGAGTGGTATGAACTACACCTTGCTTTATCCCCACCCTTTGAGCTTGTTGCAAATACATATACATATATAGTTGGGTATTTGAATACACATATTTTGATGACAGCCATTGCACATGAGTGGGTGTGTTGCACAATATATAGGTAATGCTATTTCATAGACCCTTTATTTAAAGGTTAGAAATATATATATATATATATATATATACTCATACTCATATGATTCTACAACATGAATTGTGTTGTGTGCTTTCGTGCAAGTTGAAAATTTTGGAATATATTTAATAATTATATATACATACACTTATGTATTATCGTTACATACCCTTGTTATAGTGGTGAACAGTGGAGGAGCCATGTTTCAGATAAGGGGGCAATTGGCCCCTTTATTCTTTCAATTTTTTTAAATGTTTTATTTTGTTAATATATGCTGATCCCCCCTTTCAATTTGGTAATTGGCCCCCTTACTCTTTACTCTTTAGTTTTTATTATTTATTTTTATAAAAATCCCTAATTTTAATTTATATATTTTTAGAAGTATTTTATTTACTTAATATATGCTAATTACCCCCATCTATTTTATAATTAGCCCATTAATTTTTTTTTGTTCTTCTTATTTATTTTTTATAAAAATCCTCCTAATTTTAATTTATATTTTTTAAAAAGTATTTTATTTACTTAATACACTAATTTCCCCCAATCTATTTTACAATTATCGCCTTAATTTTAGTTCTTATTATTTATTTTTTATAATAGTTTATTAAAATAATAAAGAAGAATCTCTCTCACAGCCTCCCCTCATCTTCACTACGCAACCCTATAATAGGCCATATCTCTCTTTTGTTCGATCACCTCCGAATTCCGATTATTCACCGTCAAGATCATAAACAAGCTCCAAGATTTGGTACCCATCTTTCTCATCTTCATCTCCAATTCTCCAATTAGATTTATAATTCACATCAACTACGGTTCTTATGATTTGTTTCTTTTGCACACTTCTAATTTTGTGTTGAATTTGGGTCAGGTGTCATTTGCCATGATCTCAAATCTGAACTAAGATTTAAAGGGGGAATTAAGATTTAAGAGTAAGTTTTAAATTTTGTTATCAAAATTTAAGTTTTTGTTATAATTTTTATCAAATCTTTAAATCCTCTTATTTGGAATTATATATTTGATGTTGTTCATCTACTCTTGATTAGTCGATTTATGGTGTTATATTTAAAGTGTAGGAACTTTATGTAGAGGTCTGTTAATATGGTAATTTTTAATCTAGATTTTTATTTTTATGTAGAGATTTTATGGAGAGGTATTTCAAAAAAAAAATAAAAAAAACAATGGAATTAGACATGCTTGGACCATGAATCTCATAACTCATAGAGGATTCATATGGAGTTTGATTTAGATAATCTTCCTTCAGAATCTGGATTGCGAAAACCTATTTTTGAATAGGTATAATTGCCATATAAGTCCATGTAATTGTGTACTTTCTGCCTTTTTAGTTCTTGTAATACTTTTAGGTACATTTAAGTCCTCATATTTGATCGAGTTGGGACTTTTGAGTCTGAAGCGTAGATGGCGTTATCTTCGCCGTTTCTTTTGAGCTGGCATGGTTTTAAATATTTGCTGTTATGTACAATTAAGTCCTTGTATTTGATCGAGTTAAGACTTTTTAGTCCCCCTATTTCGTAATAAAAAAAGTTACATTTGCAGTTAGGTCCAATTAAGTCCTCATATTTGATCGATTTGAGACTTTTTAGTCCCCCAATTTCATAATAAAAAAAGTCACGTCGGCTCAAAAGAAATGGCAAAGTTAACGCCATCTATGCCGCGGACTAGAAAGTCTCAACTCGATCAAATATGAGGACTTAAATGTACCTAAAAGTATTACAAGGACTGTGGGATCGAAAATATGCATCCGGCATCATGAAAAGACACCAGACGATATATCGAAGCACAAATATCGTATTTGTTTTGTATGGGTTCTTTCATTCCTAATAGGGGCAAGCCCCTATTATTAATTACCCCAGATTAGAAATCTTAGGAACCTCCGATTGATGGGCAAAAAGGTACAAATAAAAGCAAGAAAATTTGCGAATTATGAAGTTTGTTATTTTATTATATAAACATATTTATTACATCACTTATATATATATTTATATATCATTTTTTTATTGTCACTGCTCGTGCCTTTGTCATCTGCGTTGCATGCCATCGCATATGCCTTGTTGCCATTTTTTTAGATCTCGTTATTGCCTTGAGATTCGCCACTGCCCTATGTTTTTGTCACCACGTTGCATGTCCCACCATCATTTTGAAAAGTCTTTCTCATTACTGGCCCTTATATATATCATTTTAATCTTTCATATATGTTTTTTCCAAAAAAAAAAGAAGTCCGCTGCCGTGAGTTGAACATTCTTGCTATAGCTCATGACCAAGTAATTTTATTGCCGCTCTGGTAAATACCATCAATATTTGATATATTTATCAAACCCCTTTTCTTTATTGCCATACATTCTATAGTCCTCTTCATGGTTCATATCATTGTAGTCACCATCTTTTCCTTTACTCAATCAGCATCGCCAACATTCATCGTTACTAATCATTTTTGTAATCAATTAAACCTCCCGCGAAACTGTATCATGTATATATATATATTCTTTATTTTATTTATTTTTATTTATTAGGTAATGTTAGTTGCATTCCTAATGTAGATATGCATGTTCCTCATCATTCAACGTGCATGGTAAGTTATTATATTTTTTTTGTCTTGAGATAACTCAATGTTTATCATCATGATTCTCGTCCCATGCACAAAGGTGGGTCCCGGTTTTTTTATTTTTATTTTTATTTTTATTTTTATTATTTATTATTTTTTTATACTTTCCATCATTTTTCCATTCCCATGCACGTGAATCTCGTCATTCAGGTGAAAATTTTTTATTTCAATTTTTTTATTTCAATTTTTGGTGGGCCTTGCATATATGTCTTTATATATAGTGGGCCCTTTTTCATTATTATGCACAAATAATGCACGTGAATTATGCATCATATTATATATATATATATATATATATATATATATTTTGCATGCTTCTTATTTTTATGCACATATGCATGTTTCTTATTTATTTATTATTATAGTTTTTACTTCTCATCCCATACACATGCATACCTGCACTTTTTTTTTTTCGGACAATAACCTCAGAGAGTTTGGTCATTCCAAGTATTGACAAGCAGAGTACTATTGAATAGTAAGAGGAAGGTAACACATATTATCGTTAGTGTTCATCGACAAATTGGCCATTAACCACCAACAGCTCAGTTGGTTCGTTGGATTTGAAGCCTAGAGCAAACCCAAAAGAAGGCTTGTGATTGCCATCTATATCTGTTTCAGAGAGCATAGCTTCTTATGTTTTACACAATCTAACACTTAAGAATTCACCAGCTATGACAGATAGAGCTGGTCAATAATACCGGAAAGCTACTTGGGACCGATATCTTAAAGGGAACAGATCTGTTCTTCACCCATTGCAGACATCACAGTCACCACCAAATCTTTTCCATCAGTAAAACCATCTTTGATCTGACTGAGCCAGTTGGAAGTCTCAGGTCATCCTTTGTGTTACCATTTTCAGTCAGCAGACTAACAAATCCATCTTCAGAGATATCAATCAACTGATAGTCAGTCCTGTTCACATGGGGAACATCGCAGTTATGAGATGAAGGCACGATATCTTCAAGCTTTTTTTCATTGAAAATATCTATGGCAACAAAGTGGCATTTTGCATGTCCATGCTTGCCAGTCTTGGAAGTAGAGACCTCCACAACCTTGCAAGGACGGTTCTTGATGACGATGTAGCCATTCTTTCGGATGGTTCCGGCTTGCTGGGGATACGTCTTCGACGCTCCCGCATCGGCCTTGGATTCAAAGTGATGCTCCTCGTCCGACATCGTTCCTGCAAATCAAACTCCGAAGTTCGAGAGACTAGAGACGAACCCGTCTCATTCTTTAGAAACGGCGCTGAAGATGAAGAAAAAGAAGCAACAGTGGCGAGCAACAGGTGATAGAGGTACCACGGCGACGATCGACATCCGGCGTGATTGACGGCATTATCTCAGCCGTTCAATTACGCCGGCAGCATCAACAGTGAATGCGGCAACCAAAACAGTGTAGCAACGGCGACCAAAACAGTGTAGCAACGGCGATTAGCTGGTGGCGGCGATTGACATCCGGCGTGATCGACGGCATTATCTCAGCCGTTCAATCACGCCAGCGGCATCAACAGTGTACACGGCGAGCAGCAGCACGATTATATATATATATTGATTATGTAAAAGGAGAAAAGGCCTTTTTTTTTCCTTACTTTTCTTCTCCCTTCTCCTTCCTTCTTTCTCTTCTTCCTCTGTTTTTTTTTTTCAAAGCTTTGACCACCACTTTTTTTTTATCCCGTGAGATCTCTCCCCTTCTTATCCATCCCGTGAAATCTCTCCCTTTCTTATCCATCCCGTGAAATCACAGCGAATAATATATATATTTTTTTTTAAATTTCAAATTTTAAAACCCTTTTTTTTTTAATTTCAAATTTTAAAATTTTTTCCCTTTTTATTATTATTATTATTATTATTTATTTTATTTTATTTTATTATTTTATTATTTTATTATTATTTTATTATTATTATTTTTATTTATATTTAATTATTTATATATTTTTTTATTTATATTTTATTTATATTATTTATTCATTATTTATTTTTTTTATTTCTTTTATTATTATTTTATTATTATTTATATATATATATATATATTTTAAATTTACTTAATCCCAACTTCTGATTGTGATTTTTTTTTATTTTTATTTTTTCTAATTAATTTTTTTTATTTAATTTTTTTTTATTTTTTTATTTATTATTTATTTATTTATTTCTTTTTCTAATTTTATTTCAAATTTCAAATTTTAAATTAAATTTTTTTTTTAATAATTTTTTTTAATTTATTTTTCGAATTTATTATTATTATTATTATTATTTAATTATATATTGATTTATTTTATTTATTATTATTATTATTATTTTTTAAATTTTATTTTATTTTTTATTATTATTCACTTAACTCAATTTGCCTTGGGATGTGTGTTCAAGCGCTTCAAGATTTGTACTTTCTCAAATCGCCTCAAGATCCGTTCTCAGAAGTAATCTTGTAGATTTTGCATTCATGCCTCGAGATATGTTCTCAAGGGCAATTTTGTAATTTTGCATTTATGCCTCGGGATATGTTCTCAAGGGCGATTTTGTATTTTATTTGGAATTTGCATCCTAGTCCAAAACAACCAAATAATCAATTAAGACTAGGACATTTAAACTTTAATTCTAAATATATCAGGATATATTAGAATTTAAATTAAATTGGAATTTGGTTTTCATTAGGACATTGAGTTTTATTAGGACATGCATTATTTTATTTATATAAACAAATGCCCCCTTCCTACTTGTCTCACGAAATTCTCTTTGGTGAGTTTGAGTGAGAGAAGTAGGAATCCCCAATCTTTCCTTTTGTCATGGCTAATACATCTCAACCTTTTTGGGATATGAATCAAAATTACAATGAAGTTCCCCAAGGTCAAGCTTTCATGCGCCACACTCCTATGTTTGATTCTGAAGCCGAACCCGCAATCATATATGAAGGAGGAGAACAATCAGAGTGGGTGAAGCGCTATCCAAATCGATTGGCTATTGCCAAATTGTCCACAAACCGTTGGTTTGAAGACAGCCTAACTGATGCAATTTGCTTGAAACCTGAAGGAGAAGTGAAAGATTTGAAGACATTTGAAACCCTTGGGTCAAGAATCATCAATCACCGCCCGGGATGGAAGGGAAGGGAACCAATCCAAAATAATTTGATCGATCTTCCATATTATGCAGAATGGGCCAAATTCATAGTTAATAACTACTCCAACGAGCTATCTGAAGCAGAATTGACGGGCGGGATTGTGTCTTCAGTCGGTCGCTACGATTTTGACATAAACTTTTATAAAGCGCTAGTAGAACTATGGTGTCCCGATACTAACACTTTCCACTTCTTGCACGGAGAAGTTGGGATTTCATTATGGGATATCAAGGAATTGGGAGGACTTCCAATTACCGGAGGCATCTATGATGAAGTCATACCTCCTAATGACACAATTTGCCGAAGATATGGCCCTGAACTTTCTATTTTAAGAAATCTTTTTGACATCTTTCAATGGCTCTCAAGGCAAAGCGTCGACGAAGATGTATTCTTTGAGGATTGGGTGGAGTTCTTCAGGAAATCAAGACATAGCTCCTGTCATAGATCGACGTCTAATCCCCTTCCAATGCTTGTTTTCAAGGCAGATTTAGTTGCTTTCATAGCATTGTGGATTTGCTTTTTTATCATGCCGGGTGATCGCAAAGTAATTAGACCAGGAGTTTTTATGATGGCATGCAACATCGCGCACGGGAGAAGAGTAGCTTTTGCCCCTGCAATGCTAGCACGCTTATGCTTAGGCTTAAATGCCATGGCTAAACACAGAAGAGGACCAGGATATTCCACCACAGTGTTCCCTACTCACTTCTTGTATGCTTGGGCTGGTTATTATTTTCAGAGCATATATCTCAAAAGGAGGATAAACGACAATACCTTAAGTATCCCTGGGTTGTCGAGAATACTCAAGATGCTCGCAATTTATGAATTCCAACATGACTCGCTTACCAATCCCTATATATGTGAGGAACTTTATCCGACATGAAAGCAATTTCATATCTCGCCCTTTTCTCGCTCATGCACCATAATGACGAGGTGGTACGAGATTCCAAATACCCGATCGGACCATATGTATTGATTCATATACCATGGAATATGTGATAAATCTTCGCTAGGAATTCTTCCGCTCGTGTGCAGGAGATTTTTTTGTAGAACCTTATAATCCACATCGATTTGGGCGCCAATTTGGATATGATCAAGATACTCCCGTGCTCATTAATATTCCCGTGAGGGTCGCTTCTCTCGAATTCTTGCGGGTACTCGGCTCCATCTTTTCTCGCCAAAGGACATCTAGCTCATTCTACATCCCGATGCATGATAGAAAAGGGAGACTTATACTTGTTTATGCACAGAAATGGTTGAGAACTGTTGAAGCTTTTTTCAAACAGAGGCATTCATTGTTGATCCAAGATGACTTCGTAGACAAGAGACACATTAATAGGGGAGCGAGGGCAATCTTCGAAGGGCTACGATTTATCAACGAAAAATATATTCATTGATGACACCGATCTTACTATCGACCCGATTGTCTCATCAAAGCGACAAAGAACTCAAGGTATGTCAATTTTATTTATTCAATTATTTGTTTATTTACTTTCTCCAAAAAAAGAAAAAAATCAATTGTTCCTTTTACCACTTTTTCTTTCACAAAGGAAAATTTTTTTCCAAAAACCCTCGTGAATTTTTTTCCTTTTCTTTTTCACGCCCTTTTTCTTTTTTTCTTTTTGATTTTTATTTATTATTTTTTTCCAATGATTTTTTTCCTTCTTTTTTTCTTCAAATCTGATTTTTTTATTTCATTTATTTTTATTTATTATTATTATTATTATTATTTTTTTAAATTCTGAATTTTTTATTCTTCTCTTTTTTTTAATTAATTAATTTTTTATCTTCAAAAAATTCGGATTTTTTTTATTTTTATTTTTTTATTTTTTTATTTTTTTCACTTTTTGGAAATTTTTTTCTTCTTCTTCTTTTTTTGAAATTTTTTTCCTTTCCTTGAATGACTCAAAAATTAAACTTTGTGTTTTTTTATTTGACTCAAAGTCAAACTTTGTAATTTCACACTTTTTTTACTTGACTCAACGTCCAAATTTTTGACTCAAAGTCAAACTTTGTAACTTCATACTTTTTATTTGACTCAAAGTCCAAGTTTTAACTCAAAGTCTATTTTCAATATAGGGATACAAATTCATGACACCCCATTAGACAATGTTAGGGCTATTCAAAGTTCTTCAAGAATTGATGATGTTCCCACATTAGATCTAGAGATGCACATGAGCTCCCATGGTAAGAAATATCTTTTTTTTTTTTTTTTCTTTAATGAACTTGATGATGTCTTATATCTAGATCAAGTAAACGTTCAAGATTTGAGTGTCGGTGTCAGAGAAAACATTGTAGTTGGCGACAATGTTGGGATGGAAGACAATATTGGAGTAGAGGAAAATATTGAGATTGAAGAGGCTCTTCCACTACAAGGTATTGTCCTTATGTCATTTTTTGCACATTAACCCTTTGAATTTCTAAAAGTTTAAAAATTTATGCCACTAGGCCCTCTAACCCTCTTTTATTTCATCAAAATTTGCAAATGAATCCCAAACTTCCATGTTTTTCCTATTTTTTTCATAGTTTCTTGCAATTAAACCCTTTAACTTTCATATTTTTAACATATTTTTCATAATTTTCACGCAACTAACCCCTCTAACTTTTTCCCCTTTTTTTCCACACTTCTTCAATATTTGCAAGTAACCCTTAAACTTCCATATTTTCATATTCTTTATCATTTTTTTTTTTTTTGCAATTAAACGTCTAACTTTCATATTTTTTTTATTTCTCCATAAATTTTGCAACAAAGACCCTCCCTTTTTTTTTCAAACATTGTTTTTCTTCTCATCATCATTTTTCATCATTCATTTTTTCATTCATTTTTAAATACTGAGGGACCAATGTATTTTGCCTCGTGAAGCACGCTTAATCCGTGCATGACCCGGTCTCACATGAAGCCGGACGCTCCTTCATAGACAAACACATGTCTCTTTTATTTTTATTGAACGAATTTTAGTACAAAAGTGAGTTTAATGCCGAAATGACATAAAAATAAACGTTTTGCCTCGAGAAGTACATTTAATTGTACATGACTAGTCAACCCTTATGAGGGACCAGACATTCCGTCATAGGCAAAACATTTTTACATTAGACATAATACTTCTTCAAGAAACGACCATTGATGGGTGGCATCGGTCTTTGTCCATTGGTATCGATAAGTTGATATGCGCCTCCTTCGTAGACGATCTCCACAACATAAGGGCCTTCCCAATTTGCTTTGAATTTGCCCCCGGCCTTTTTGTTGGTGATGATGGGTCTTTTGAGGACAAGTACCATCTCTCCTTTGGTAAAAGTCCGAAAACGAGCCATCTTGTTGTATGCTTGAGACATTTGTGCTTTGTAGACTTCAAGATTTTGTTGCACCCCTAATCTTTTTTCATCAAGAGAGTCCAACTCATCCAAGTGGAGCCGAACATTATCTTCATTAGAAATTTCATTTTGCAATGCCATTCTCAGGGAGGGTATCTAGATTTCAAGAGGTAAGACCGCTTCAGTTCCAAATACCAAAGAATATGGTGTGCATTGTGTCGGAGTCCTATAGGTAGTGCGATATGCCCATAGCATCTCCGGGAGTCTTTCATGCCAATCTCTTTTGTTTTTGGGCACTGCTTTCTTCAACAGCTTCGAGAGGGTTTTGTTGAATGCTTCTGCCAATCCATTTGCTCTAGCGTTATAGATGGATGTATATCTCCAATCTATTTTATGATGTTGCGCAAATCTACCGACCTTGAAGCTTCTGAAAGCGGGGCCGTTGTCTGAAATAATTCTTCTTGGAGTCCCAAATCTATATAAGATGTTTTCCCTGAAGAATTTGAGGATATTCTCAGTCTTGACTTCTCTAAGTGGGATTGCTTCTGCCTATCTGGAGAAATAATCTGTTGCAGCCAATATGAATCGATGTCCCAAAGATGATGGTGGTTCAATAGGACCGATTACATCTGTTCCCCATATCTCAAAGGGCCATGAGGAGGCTGTGGGGTGTAAAGGATTTGGATGTTGATGAATAAAATCTCCATGTATTTGACATAGATGACATTTTCTAGCATAATTAATGCAATCTCCGACCATGGTTGGCCAGTAATACCCCAAGCGTTTGATCTTGAGTCGCATCTTGGGTCCGAATTGGTGTGTACCACATATGCCGGAATGCACATCATGCATAACTTCTTGGGCTTCTTCATATGAGAGGCACTGCAGGAGCAGTTGATCATAGGACCTGCGGTATAATATATCATTTATGAGGGTAAATCTTAGGGCTCTTCGCTTTATCTGAAGACCTTTTGATTTATCCTCGTGGAGTTTATCATATTTTTAAATATTCCATGAACGGTTGTCTCCAATCTTCCTTTGGAATTTCGAGAGTGAAGACTTCCGCATCGCCCTCAAAGACTTTTCCTCTCGACTTCGCTGGGATTGTACTAATGGGTCTTCTATTTTTTATGGTTATATGGATTTCTTCATAATTTGGATTTGCCAATTCCTTTGCTACTTTCGCCAAAGAATCAGCTTCTCAATTTTCTGATCTTGAAACCCTCCTCAATGGCACTTGGGGGATTTTCTTCATCAGATTTTTGACTTTCTTATAATATTTAAGAAGTTCAGGTTTATATATCTTGTAGTCTCCTTCGACTTGCTTGATAATGAGTTGTGAGTCTCCAAAGATGTGTATGTCTTGAATCCCCATTTTGATTACCGGCCCAAACCAGCCCTATGAGGGCTTCATATTACGCCTCATTATTTGTACATGGTTCCGTGAGGGAAAGAGCATATCCGAGGATTCCCCTTCCGGTGTAACGAATACGAGTCCTATTCCAGCTTTGATTTGTGGCATTTGGGACATGAGTGCCGGTTTTATAGATGACGCTCCATCAAAGTATAGTCGCCACCTTGCTTCTTCCACCATTAATGTCTCTTCATCAGGGAGTTCAAGATTAAGTGGTGAATTATCAGGGAGAGGATGTGCTGCTAGAAAGTCTGCAAGCGCCTGCCCTTTAATTGCCTTCTGTGGAGTATAAGTTATGTCAAATTCCATCAGAATCAATGCCCATTTTGCTAGTCTTCCTGTAAGCAACGGCCTGGTCATCAAGTATTTTAGTGGATCTATTTTTTATATAAGTATTACTTTATGCGCTAGCAAGTAGTGTCTTAACTTCTTGACTGCAAACACCAAAGCTAGGCAATGCTTTTCAATTGGCGTATATTTACTCTCGGCTCCCTACCAACATCCCCGCTAAGGTAATATAACACATTTTCTTTACCTTCTTCATTATTCTGAGCCAACATAGCCCCTAAAGACCCTTCCAATGCGGCCGTATACAAGATCGTAGGCTTTTCCATGAATCGGGGTCACAAGACTCGGTGGATTCAACAATATCGCTTTAATGTCATCGAAAGCTCACGACATTAATCATCCCATTTGAAAGGAGCATTTTTCTTGACCAACTTAGATAAGGGCTTGCATCTTCTAGAGAGGTTGGAGATAAATCTCCTGATATATGGTAAACGACCTTGGAAGGAGCGCAGTACGCTTCAATGTCCCGAGGAGGTGGCATTTCGGGATGGCCTTTATCTTGGAGGGATCTATCTCTATTCCCCCATGCCTCACGATAAAGCCTAGGAATTTTCCAGAGAGGACTCCAAAAGCACACTTCATGGGATTCATTTTCAACTTGTATTGTCTGAGGTGTGTAAAGACCGTCTTCAAATCATCAAGATGCTTGTCTTTGGAATTTGTCTTAACTACAAGATCGTCTACATAGCATTCAACGACTTTGTGAATTAAATCATCAAATATTCTGGTCATAGCTCTTTGATATGTCGCTCCTTCATTCTTCAATCCGAACGGCATTACCCTATAGCAATAGATTCCCATGGGTGTTCGGAAAGCAGTATTATTTTGATCCTCTGGATGCATTTTAATTTTATTATATCCAGAATATCCATCCATAAAGGAGAACATCTCGTACCCTGAGGTGTTGTCGATCATGAGCTCCATAACTGGGAGGGGAAAATCATCCTTAGGACACGCCTTATTCAGGTCCCTGAAGTCTACACATATCCGTATTTGCCCATTCTTCTTTTTCACAGGGACTATGCTAGCTATCCAATCAGGGTATGTTTCTTCTCTGATAAAATTTGCTTCAATCAGCTTCTTGGTCTCTTCTATCACCTTTTCTTCTAGGTCAAACTTCATCTTTCTTGGTGCTTGTTTGACTGGAGTAGCATTAGGATCAATGGCTAGTCTGTGAACAACCACCTCATCATCTAATCCTGGCATTTCATTATAGTTCCAAGCAAAGCAGTCAATATGCTCCTTCAAGAGAGCCTTGAATGATGATTTTTCTTCTTCTGATAGTTGTGCACTTAGGAAAGTTGGTCTTGGGTCATCATCGCTTCCCAAGTCGATTTCAACCAACTCATAAATTGTTGCTTGCCCCCCGTCTTCTAGTTTGAGTGGTGCATTTTTCATCTTTATTTCCTCTTCCTCCTCCTGCAATGTTACCATGTAACATGAGTGCCTGGAAAACTCAGAATAGCCTATCCCATTCTTGTCTATCTGTGTAGGATGCCATAACCTGCGAAAGCCCTGATGTGACCTCCTTAACCACTTGATTTTGCTCCCAAATCTCTCAACTATCGTCTTGAGCTTGTTGGGGTAATGGCTTGGGAAATTTATGGGTTGAGCTTCATCATCTTCTATTTCTTCAATATTTATGATATCATCATTTAAGGTCTTCTTGCTCTTGTCCTTATAAAAGAGAATGCCTCTCTCCTTTTCATGCCGAGCTGGCACATAAAATGTTTTTAGATGCTTGACTGTATTTACATTCAAGTCATCCAAGGATTTGTATAGCCCATCCGGAATCCTCGTAATGTATAATGCATTTTTCTTCAGGAGATCTTTTCAATTTGACCCTTTACTTTTGGTGTATATCTCGCATTGCTCTCATCTTCCCGATGACTCGGTGTCACTACCAAAGTGAGGTGGCGCTAGTTCTTTTTGGAGCACGTGAGTAGTTTTTGGCTGTCTTGATCAAAAACACTTCTTCTGGGCAGGGCAATTTGCCCCCTTTGGTTGGTTTGGATGTGTTAAGATAATAACTCGCATCCTTATAGTGTATTTCATGGATGCCAAAGGGTTGGATCTCTCCATCAATTCTCGAACTCTTCCCCATCCACCAAATACTTTTGCGATTGATGCAGGTGTTGAAGGAACCAACTGGTTTTCATGAATCCATGGCCTTCCTAAGAGGGCTTTTATAGGACGATCAAGCATCAATTACATGAAATTTCATATCAGATGATATTTTTCCAAATTTAAAGGGGAGAGTGATCGATCCCAATGCCTTTTTGGTCAGGCTGATTGAAGCCCTGGATAATGATCCTCTCCAAAGATAAGTGGCATACTTCAAGAGCCAATGCTCGAAGAGTATTGAGGGTCATTAAATTCAAAGAAGACCCCCCGGATCAATCAAAACCCCAGTTGATCTTTTACTCCATCACAAAATCCCGTCACATATAGTGGTCTCGTTGTGTGCAGTAGTCCCAAGTAATAGGTCCTCATTTGTGAAGGACATCAAGATGTATGAGATGCATATAGGGCTTCTTTTATGTTGACTTCGGCGAAGTATGCTTGATACTCCTCAGGATTTTGTAGGGCATGTATTAAAGACTCCCTAACTTCAGCTGACATCATCAATGCATCGTACATACTGAGGAGTGCTGGGACTTTCTTCAAATGTGCCAAAATATTGTAGTTTGGTTTTTTCGAGGGTTTCTTGGGGGAGACATTCTCTTCTTCAACCATCTTCCCTTTATCTCGGTTATTTGAACTGGGAACCTGTCTTGGTCAAGTGTTTTTCCCAGTTCTAAGCTGCATCTGATGTACATGTTATGGTGCTTCATCTTCCTCATCAGGGAAATTTAGCTCATCTTCTGAATCATCATGAGCATTTATAGCATAACATTCATCTTTTTCTTCAAAGTAATCCTCAGTGAGTGTCAAATTTCCCCGAGAAACCCTCGTCCTTGCAACCATTTTTTTGGAAAGCGTGACATTCTTCTATGGTGTGTCCTCGAAGCTGGTGATATTGGCAGTAGCTTGAATGTCTACCAAGATGCATCAAGCGCCGCCTTTTGGGTTTATGCAAATTCAATCCATTTTCTATATCTTGATCAAAAAGCTCTTTCCTTTTTATCTTTCCCGATAGATCTTTCTTTGATATTTGTTGCTTTTAGAAGGGGTCTGGAGAATCTACGACTTCGAAACAAAAATTTTTGTCCCGATGATTACTGGAGGATATGTCCCGATTCATCCCACTCAGCATCTTCAATGTGTAACTGCCGTAGCCTATTAGCTGACTCCTCTGTCACCCTTTGAATGAAAGCAGGGATGTCTTCAGTAGGCATGACTTTCTTCAAGACCTTATATTTTGGGGTCTTCGGGGTGTAATACGGTTCTTTGGACATTAGTTGTGGGTAGGGCTCCAAGAGCTTGGCGTTCGCCTTCTTTACTCTTTCCTTGAATGCTATCTTCTTTCTTTGCTTTTTACTGACATAGGGTCGACCGTAACGGTCATATGACTCTTCTGGCTCAGAGAAGCTATCATATTCATTATCATCTTCTGGGTTATATAAAGGTTCCCATCCGGAAATAACCCTGCAAGTCTCCACTTGCACATCTTCTTCATTTCCAATTTCCTCAGTTAATTCCCTGAGTAACTCCTCGACTTCTTCAGGAAAATAATCTCTGAGGGTAATCAGAACCCTTTCTTTCTGCTCATATTCTTCAAGGGTCTCAATATACTCCTCAATAATAGATTTCTTGCGCTTTAATTGTTCGCGCTTTTGCTTTCTTTTCTTATTCTTTTTCTTTGACTGCTTTGTCTGGTGACCTTTATGAGGTTGCTGAGAGTGCTTCCAAATGATCCCTGGCAATTCAGCCAACCTTTTTAACATCTTCATTGATCTTTTGGATACAAATACTTCCCATAACTCTTCTGGGACAGCACAAGGTTTGTCATCTTTTGTTGATGTAAATATCACCTTGTTACCAACCACTGTAACTTTCCCTTGAGATGGCCATTCTGGGTTTAGGGTAGTCACGTAACGTATATGTTCAGCTGGTTGCTCGGATAAGACATTCTTTGAGAGTGTGATTTTGCCCTCTTGGTATTGTCGCTCGACCCAGTCCTTGAAAACATAACAATCTTCTATTGTGTGTCCCAAGACCCTATGATATGGACAATAATTGGGATGATCTGTCTTGCTTTTGCTCTTCGTGTCTTTTTGCATTCGAGTGGAGTCAGCAGACCTCTCTCTCACGAGCATCTTTGAAGATTTTTATGTACTTTATCTCTTCCGAAGGAATACTTCTTATTCATCCTATCCTTCAAGGAAGGAAGAGGTTTTGACTCATTGTCGATGAGCACCTAAGCTAGGTACCTTAGCTTGTTCCGACTTATGGGACTCGCACGCCTTTCCCCTTCTCAATATTGAAGGTAGTAGCGATGTACTTGACGCCTTCTGCTTTTCTTGGATTTGTCTTTTCTCACTCCTTGAAGTGGTTTGGAAATTGGACAACACCTTCGGGTTGGTCCTTTCTAATTTTTTAGCTTGTGAGATTAAGCCTTGGAATGTAGTGATGTTAGATGTACTCAAGAAAGGTGACATCCAACTATCAATGTTCCCTAGCAATAAACCCACTGCCTGCTGCTGATCGAGTGGTTGTTTACATTTGATGCTCAAGTTTCTCCATCTCATAATGTAATCGACCACTTTTTCATCTTTGTTTTGGCGAGTGGCTACTAGGTCAGCAATTGTGATTTTGTCATTTATGCCCCCAAACCGTACTCAAAATGCATCTTTTAACTGCTACCATGTTTGAATCGACTCAGGTTGCAGATTTGCATACCATTCAAATGCTACTCCTGCTAGATTTGCAGAGAACTGTCTAAGGAGGAGCGATGGCTTCGCACTTGTATCTCCACAAGCCGTGACAAAATGAGCCAAATGTTGGTCAGGATTGCCAATCCCAGTAAATTGCTTAAATTTAGGAACATTATATCCCTTGGGGTAAGGCACCAGGTCGTGGTAGCTGGGATAGGGCTTGTCTCCATCTGCCTTTGTCTCAATTCCTTTGGCTTGATTTAATTCAGCAACTACCATTCACTGTATCTCTTCTAGAGTCATTACAGCTGATTGTTCCTGAACAGGAGCATAAGAGGTTCTTCCATGTTCTGCTGGCCTGAAGGTTTCCTTTGGAGGTGGTGTTGGACTTCTCGACCTCTGCACATTCTCCATAGGAAACCGTGGGGTTACCCCTTGCTCAATTGGCCTCAGGGCTTCTCTCGGCCGTCGGGTTGGACTCCTCGATCTTCCTGGTTGTTCAGGTTGATTTTCCATGAGGATTTTAATTTGTTTTTGCATTTGTAACATTGACCCCATCAACATTGCCATGTTGTCATTGAGTCTTTGATATTCAGTATCACGATGTCCCTTTTGAGGAATAAAGACAGGTTCATCCTCTTCATCTTCATTTAGTTGCTGTACTTCTTTGTGTTTCCTTGGTACATGGAGTGGTGGAAGGCTAGTCCCTATCCCTTGATCCTCATGTGGCGGCACATGGCTAGAACCTTCTTCTCCATTCAGAGAGTCTGCTGCTCTTCTACGAGATCTTGTAACAGGTCCCGGTTGTTCTTATTCGGGTGCAGGATTTCCTCTTGCTTCAGTAACCATCCGACAAGTGTGTACTCCCACATCTGCATCAGACATTTCATCATCTTTCATTTCCCTCCTCCATTGAAATTTAGACCTGTCAACCTTGGGTTGATTTCTTGTAAGAGCTAAGCGATCAAACACTGTCTTCTGCGCTATTGAAATCAATTGCTTCTTCTTTTGATAGAATTCTTTTGGTCTTATCTTCTCTGACTGCAGTTTCCTTGATGTTGTGTAAGTCTTGTAGAGATTCTGACCAAATGAATTCCTGTGATAGGACTTTGGAGGTCGGCCAACCTTGTTTTTACTCAGTTGGGGGCGCAAGTCTACAGTGGTTGCGTTCTTCTTCACCAGGTTAAGAGGTTCAAATGAGTTATTGAAGGTACTCATTTGATCATTCTTATGTTCATGGAAAGACACAAAATCCAACTTTTGTCTTGGAATTTTGACTTTCCTTTGTGTGAGCCTTGAAAACACACTTTTCTTCTTTGGTGTGTCTTCCTCAGATGAGTGGAAAATTCCACTTTCCCTCCCCTTTGCTGTAATGGTGAAAGCTGGTTCATCATCATCATCATTCATAGAAATTACCCTTTTAGGATGGGATAGCCTCTCAAATGCAGATACTCTTGGTGCTCCCCTAACATCAGCATCCTCGCCAGTTGCAGGAACAATCACATTGGGGCGACGACCATTGGATGGAAGCCGCGGGACTTTCAAGTTCTCCTCCGAAGGTGTGGGTCTCCTGATGAATTGCACCGACTCAGATATGGTGCCAAAGGTCAGCTCAGCTCCTGCAGCTCTAGTGTTGAATGTGCAGTTGGGCAGTTGCACCTCAGTTCCTTCGCCAAGGAAAATCGTGAGTTTTGGACTTCCAGATGTGGTTGAGTTTTTGAGTGCCATTTGTTCTTCGTTTCCTGCAAAATAAAAAGAAACATTATTAGATATCTTTCATAGGATGTAGGAACAATGCCTTTACTTGTACTTTTGCCTCAAAGATGGGAGGAGGAATGGGTCTCCACCGGGCGTGCCAGAATTTGTGGGATCGAAAATATGCATCCGGCATCATGAAAAGACACCAGACAATATATCGAAGCACAAATATCGTATTTGTTTTGTATGGGTTCTTTCATTCCTAATAGGGGCAAGCCCCTATTATTAATTACCCCAGATTAGAAATCTTAGGAACCTCCGATTGATGGGCAAAAAGGTACAAATAAAAGCAAGAAAATTTGCGAATTATGAAGTTTGTTATTTTATTATATAAACATATTTATTACATCACTTATATATATATTTATATATCATTTTTTATTGCCGCTGCCTGTGCCTTGTCACTGCGTTGCATGCCACTGCATATGCCTTGTTGCCATTTTTAGATCTCGTTATTGCCTTGAGATTCGCCACTGCCTATGTTTTGTCACCACATTGCATGTCCCTCCATCATTTTGAAAAGTCTTTCTCATTACGGCCTTATATATATCATTTTAATCTTTCATATATGTTTTTTCCAAAAAAAAATGAAGTCCGCTGCCGTGAGTTGAACATTCTTGCTATAGCTCCTGACCAAGTAATTTTATTGCCGCTCTGGTAAATACCATCAATATTTGATATATTTATCGAACCCCTTTTCTTTATTGCCATACATTCTATAGTCCTCTTCATGGTTCATATCATTGTAGTCACCATCTTTTCCTTTACTCAATCAGCATCGCCAACATTCATCGTTACTAATCATTTTTGTAATCAATTAAACCTCCCGCGAAACTCTATCATGTATATATATATATATATATTCTTTATTTTATTTATTTTTATTTATTAGGTAATGTTAGTTGCATTCCTAATGTAGATATGCATGTTCCTCATCATTCAACGTGCATGGTAAGTTATTATATTTTTTTTGTCTTGAGATAACTCAATGTTTATCATCATGATTCTCGTCCCATGCACAAAGGTGGGTCCCGGTTTTTTATTTTTTTATTTTTTTATTTTTTTATATTTTTATTATTTATTATTTATTATTTTTTTATACTTTCCATCATTTTTCCATTCCCATGCACGTGAATCTCGTCATTCGGTGAAAAATTTTTTTATTTCAATTTTTATTTCAATTTTGGTGGGCCTTGCATATATGTCTTTTTATATAGTGGGCCCTTTTCATTATTATGCACAAATAATGCACGTGAATTATGCATCATATTATATATATATATATATATTTTGCATGCTTCTTATTTTTATGCACATATGCATGTTTCTTATTTATTTATTATTATAGTTTTTACTTCTCATCCCATACACATGCATACCTGCACTTTTTTTTTTTCGGACAATAACCTCAGAGAGTTTGGTCATTCCAAGTATTGACAAGCAGAGTACTATTGAATAGTAAGAGGAAGGTAACACATATTATCGTTAGTGTTCATCGACAAATTGGCCATTAACCACCAACAGCTCAGTTGGTTCGTTGGATTTGAAGCCTAGAGCAAACCCAAAAGAAGGCTTGTGATTGCCATCTATATCTGTTTCAGAGAGCATAGCTTCTTATGTTTTACACAATCTAACACTTAAGAATTCACCAGCTATGACAGATAGAGCTGGTCAATAATACCGGAAAGCTACTTGGGACCGATATCTTAAAGGGAACAGATCTGTTCTTCACCCATTGCAGACATCACAGTCACCACCAAATCTTTTCCATCAGTAAAACCATCTTTGATCTGACTGAGCCAGTTGGAAGTCTCAGGTCATCCTTTGTGTTACCATTTTCAGTCAGCAGACTAACAAATCCATCTTCAGAGATATCAATCAACTGATAGTCAGTCCTGTTCACATGGGGAACATCGCAGTTATGAGATGAAGGCACGATATCTTCAAGCTTTTTTTCATTGAAAATATCTATGGCAACAAAGTGGCATTTTGCATGTCCATGCTTGCCAGTCTTGGAAGTAGAGACCTCCACGACCTTGCAAGGACGGTTCTTGATGACGATGTAGCCATTCTTTCGGATGGTTCCGGCTTGCTGGGGATACGTCTTCGACGCTCCCGCATCGGCCTGATATTCACTACGAAGAGAGTTTAGTTGTAGAAGAACAAGTTTCTTATATAAAGAAACTTGAAAAACTGAGCCACTTGATCAGGAAAAATCACACAAGCACAAGAACACAAGAAAACAGCAAAACATAGAACAATAACCTTATAATAAAAATACCAGACTGTATATAACTCGGTTGCCTCTGAAATTCAATACACATAGTGTTAAGATCACGATCAACAACTTCCTTATACAAACTTTGGACAAAAACTCACTCATTAAAGCTGGAAAATTCATACAAGAAGTTTCTTCAAGAAAAAATCAGAAAAAACATTCTCACTGAAACTTATAAAAACTTTAGAACAACCTTTTATACAAAATATCAGTGACTAAAATAAAACAGGTGAGTCATAACCCACGCGTCTGAACCAAATCAACTCCACCGCTCTTCATCCAATCCACTACTCTGCCTCGAACTAACAATATTATCTGTAATTATCAAATCTCAGCCGTTCATTTCTTCCCAACTCTTTGCTTCTGTATCTGCCTCGAACTTACTCATTTTCTCTGATGAAACCCATCACAGTCATTCATTTTCTTCCAGCCATCAACTAACGAATTTACCTGTAATTTGAACACTTAAAAAGACACAAAAGCCCTTCAAATCAAAACTAATACCACCAGGACAGTTTCAGCTTTTTCTCAGCATTCTTCAAATCTTCAATCATAACCAACAAAATCCCCCCTTGATTGAAGCTGACAGACTCCCATTTCACCTCTGAATTGTCTATGCTTCTGAACACTCAAACACTTTGTAAAAATATCAGCAACTTGTACATTTGTAGAACAATAATTCACTTGAATCTTCTTCTTTGTCACAAGCTCCCTAATATAGTGAAACCTCACATCCATATGCTTTGTTCTACCATGAAGTGTAGGATTCTTTGCTATAGCTATGCATGATTTATTATCACACCAGATCTGGACTGAAGTGTCATAATTCACATTACAATCAAGCAAGATCTTCTCCATCCACATACTATGACAACATGCTGCATTCAAAGCAACATACTCAGCTTCTGTAGATGAAAGAGCCACAATTTCTTGTTTTTTTGATGACCAACACACTGCACCTGATCCTAGAGAAAAAACAAAACCAGATGTGCTCTTTCTATCTTGTGTATCTCCACCCCAATCACTATCACTATAGCCTTCAATCACACAATTCACATTACTATTATACTGAATTTCATAGTCATAAGTACCAGCTACATACCTCAGAACATGCTTCGCAGCCCCGAATTGAAATTTTGTAGGTTGTGCCATATGTCTTGAAAGTAAATTCACTGAATACACTAAATCAGGCCTAGTGTGTGTCAAATACAAAAGTTTACCAACCAAATTTCTATACATTGTTGCATCAACACCTTCTGCATTATCACTCAACTACAATTTTGTGCTTTGAGCCATTGGAATACCCACTGACTTACAATGCTGCATACCAAACTGTCTTAACAAATCTTTGGCATACTTCTTTTGGGAAACATGAAGACCATTTTCACTTTGATTTACTTCCAATCCTAAAAAATATTTCATAACACCTAAATCTGTCATATCAAACTCTTTCTTCATAGCTTCTTTAAACTGATTAACTGCTTCAACAGAAGATCCCAGACAAATTAAATCATCCACGTATACACATACTAACAAAGTTTCAGACTGTTTTCCAGATTTCTTATACAAGGTGTGTTCTGTCAAACTTCTTTGAAAGCCTTGAGAAAGAAACCAAGTATCTAACCTCTCATACCATGCTCTTGGGGCCTGTTTTAAACCATATAAAGCTTTAAACAACTTATATACATAATCTTCTTTATCTTGTACTTCAAACCCTCTAGGTTGAGACACATATACCTCTTCCTCTATTTTCCCATTCAAAAAAGCAGATTTAACATCCAGCTGGTATATTGGCCACTTCCTTTGAGCACCAACAGCTAAGATCATCCTTATTGTATCCATTCTGGCCACTGGAGCAAAAACCTCCTCATAATCAACCCCATATTCTTGAGCATACCCCCTTGCTACAAGCCTTGCTTTATACTTTTCAATTTCACCACTTGGTCTTATCTTAGTCTTATACACCCACTTGACCCCAATTTTCTTCTTCCCTGTTGGTAACTAACAAAGCTGCCAAGTACCATTCTTCTGAATTGAGTCAAATTCTTCAGACATTGCCTGCCTCCAATGTTCAACCTTTACTGCTTCTTCATAAGTCTCAGGATCTGTCACAGTCAAAGCAAAAGTACAACCTTCATAAATTTCTTTCAGTTCTCTAACTCTTTGTATAGGTGACTCATCGACACTGGTATCACTCAATTGCTCTGACTGCCTGCTTGGTGAACCTCCATTACTGCTATGCCCATTAATACTACTACCACTACCTGATACTGAATTTTCTGTCTGCTCAGATGTAGATGCTGATGCAGTTCCCAAAAATGTTCCCATATCTGGTAGTATCACTGCCTTTGTAGAAGCTTTTCCTTCCTTCCACTGCCAAAATTCCTTCTCAGAAAAAGTCACATCTCTACTGATCACAAGCTTCCCTGATTCTGGTATAAAAATCCTGTAGGCCTTGGCATTAATGCAATATCCAACAAAAATACCTTTCAGGGCCCTTTGATCTAACTTCTGTACATTTTGAGCTAGCAGATGTGTATATGCAATACAACCAAAGACCCTTAAATGATTCACCTTTGGCTTAACATCAAACCATGCCTCATATGGGGTTTTATTCCACACTGCTTGTGTAGGGGAAATATTAGATAGATACACTGCTGTCATGACTGCTTCTGCCCAGAAAGAATTTGGCAGGTGACTTGCATTTATCAAGCTTCTTGCCTTATCAACAAGAGTTCTGTTCTTTCTCTCAGCAACCCCATTTTGCTGAGGAGTATAAGGAGCAGTCAATTCATGTTTAATTCCATTTGTAAAGCAAAACTCATCAAATTCTTTAGATACAAACTCTCCACCTCTATCAGTTCTCAAAATTCTCAATTTCTGGCCTGATTGCCTTTCAACAAAAGCTAGAAATTGTTTGAAACATGAGAACACTTCATGCTTGTACTTTATTGGATATACCCAACTCATTCTAGAGTAATCATCAATAAACAACAAAAAATACTTACTGCCACCATGAGATTCAGTCTGCATTAGCCCACACACATCTGCATGCACAAGATGAAGTTTTTGTTTTGCTCTCCAAGACTTGCCAGATGAAAATGGTAACCTTGTTTGCTTCCCATAAATACAAGCTTCACATACACCTATTGGCTGCACCCTTGGCACCCCAAAAACAAGCTTCTTCTGATTCAGAATTTTCAGTCCTTGAAAATGCAGATGCCCATATCTATGATGCCACAACAAACTTAGATCACCCTTGCTTCCATCCACAACATTCACTTGTTCATCATCACCAGCAGAAAATTCTATAGGATACAAATTTTTACTGTTCCTATGCAACATCAAAATTGAATCACCTGCAGCATTCATAATTTTACACCAAGTCTTCTTGAAAACAATCTCATAATCACAAGCTGTCAGTTACCCAATACTAAGTAAATTATGAGCCAGCTGTGGCACATATTTCACATTTTGAATCAGTTTTTTAATTCCTCCTTGCACTGTAATCATCATTGAACCTATCCCTTGCACTTGAACATCTTTATCATTGCCCAACTTCACACTATGCTTCACAGATTCATCTAAACTGTAAAACAAGTTTTTGTCTCCTGTCATATGATTTGAACAACCACTGTCCAATAACCATAGGGAAGAACAAACATTGCCATCACCTCCATGTACCAAAAACAAATTCCCATAGTCACTAGAAGATACTTCATCTTGAGAATTAGAACTAGACCCCCTTTCAAAATTTTTGTTCTGAGACCAACAATGTGATTGAGTATGACCATATTTCTTACAATTGAAGCACTGAATATTTTGTAAGTTCCCTCTATTATCCCTTTGTCCAACAAACTGCCTTTGCCCTCTTGAAAACCTGCCAAATGGTCTTGATCCAAATCTCCCTCTCTGCCATGTATTATTGTCAGAAGAATTCTGGTGCCTTTGTCCAACTTGCCTTTGATCAACATAACCCCGGCCTCTCCAATTGCCATCAAACCTTCCTCTACCTCTGAATTCTCTAACCCTTCCTCTCTGCACATTTCTACCACTCCTTGTGTCTCCTTGAACTACAAAGGACCTATCTTCATGTCTTCCAGAGAACTGATTGTATCTAGCTTTATGAGCTTGCAATGCACTGCTCAAATCATCCAAGGTCATTGTCTTCATGTCCCTTGCTTCTTCAATTGAGGTTACAGCATGCACAAACCTTGATGATAAACTTCTCATGACCTTCAAAACAACCTCATCTTCTTTTAATTCAGTTCCCATACCTCTGATTTGATTTACAATAGTTAGAACCCTAGTAACATACTGTTGCACTGTCTCATCTTCTCTCATTTGAAGCAAATCAAATTTCTGGCTCAACATTTGTTGTCTTACTGAAACCATTAGAGAAGAACCTTGATTTTCATTTCTAAGATGATCCCATGCTTCCTTTGCAGAATTAAACCTCACCAATCTGTGAAGAATGGATTCATCCACAGCCTGTTGCAGCAAAAAGAATGCCTTTGCATCATCTTCTTTGTCTTTTTCAGATGGATTCTTCTCTTCACTAATACCTTCTTCCACAATCTTCCACAACCTCTGAGACCTGAAAAAAGTCTTCATTCTAAAGCTCCAATGTTCATACCCTTCTCCTTTAAAGATTGGTAACAATGAAGGAGAAATATCAGGTGTAGATGAAGTAGCTGAATTAGAAGCCATCTATAAATCTACAACAACCTTGCTCTGATACCACTGATATTCACTACGAAGAGAGTTTAGTTGTAGAAGAACAAGTTTCTTATATAAAGAAACTTGAAAAACTCAGCCACTTGATCAGGAAAAATCACACAAGCACAAGAACACAAGAAAACAGCAAAACATAGAACAATAACCTTATAATAAAAATACCAGACTGTATATAACTCGGTTGCCTCTGAAATTCAATACACACAGTGTTAAGATCACGGTCAACAACTTCCTTATACAAACTTTGGACAAAAACTCACTCATTAAAGCTGGAAAATTCATACAAGAAGTTTCTTCAAGAAAAAATCAGAAAAAACATTCTCACTGAAACTTATAAAAACTTTAGAACAACCTTTTATACAAAATATCAGTGACTAAAATGAAACAGGTGAGTCATAACCCACGCGTCTGAACCAAATCAACTCCACCGCTCTTCATCCAATCCACTACTCTGCCTCGAACTAACAATATTATCTGTGATTATCAAATTTCAGCCGTTCATTTCTTCCCAACTCTTTGCTTCTGTATCTGCCTCGAACTTACTCATTTTCTCTGATGAAACCCATCACAACCATTCATTTTCTTCCAGCCATCA